>NW_027506917.1:953150-1004115 GCF_052324685.1 Brachyhypopomus gauderio | reverse complement strand
AGTAGTCAGAAACTATCATGACCTCTGGCTGAGTGGAGCAGGTCATGTGACCACTGACTTGTAAATAACCGCAACATTTTCACTGCTATAATATTCAAGTGGTCAAAGTTGTGAGGTTTTTTTGTGGCTAACTTTGTCACTCAGAGCCTGAAACTGAAAGACAGCGACATGAATCCTCATACAGCATTTTCACACACATTTCACACTTTCGGTGTACGAGGTTGTTCTTCCTACTCCCGAGCGAAATCCAATTCCTCGGAGCAGGGAAACAGACAGAAAGAGGCCATGTATCGCAATGAGAAACGCTGACATGGTTTTGTTTCATTTCATGGTTAGACACAAGGGCAGTTCACATTAGAAAGGTCCTGTGATTAAATGGGTCTGGTATGACATGAAACCTGAGAAGTGGGGGATAGGATACTGGGGCAGTGGGTGGGGGTGAGGGTGGGGGTGTGTGGGGGTGGGGCGCTACATGAGGTTAGTGTGAGAGGGATTTTTTTTCTTACTCTTTTGTTAATAGAGGCATATGTTACGCAAACGGCGAAGAGGAGAATGAATCAGGACAGGAAGTGCTCTCTTGCTAAGCCCTGTGTGTGGTCAAGAATGGAGGTCATAAACAAAGACCCTCTTTGTGGCTAAGCACTCTCTCTCTCTCTCTCTCTCTCTCTCTCTCTCTATCACTCTTCTTTTTCTGTGTCAGTATTTTTACTCATTCTATTCTCTCCCTCTTTTTCAATTTATTTGGCTCTGGGCTGTAATGCTGATTTGACATTAAAAACACAGAAACATATTGCCATGCTGACCTGGGAAATATGGTGCTGACACTCAAATCACCTGCAAGGCCTGCTTGACCACACACACACACACACACACACACACACACACACACACACACACACACACACACACACACACACACACCCTTAATGCCTTGTTTCATGAATCTTGTCTCATAGTATTAGGTTTGTGGTTAGACATCAAACATGCTTTTGGGCCAAATAACTCTAGACACTACCCTAAATAAAACACCTTAAGTCTTTGGTCTGATAGGTCCCTTTAAAAGTCTGCAGAACTGTCCACAAACATTCAAACACACGCATTATGGCAAAATCTGGAACATGAGAAGCAGCAACCCTGATACCTCAGTCCATCACTGGCATATTGCCAGGATCATAGTTTAAATAAAAGCATAATGGTTGGGCGGTGACGGTGATACGAATAAAAATAAATGTAAAGAAAAACAAATAAGAGAACCATTAAGAGGCAGTAAACAAATAGAACGTACGCGGCGGTCGATTGACCTTTGGGTCACGGAGCTTTGCAGAGTCCAGAAATAGCCCCACGGGCTTTGATCAGCCCCGCCAGATGTTCAGGAAGTGAGCCACGACCTCTGACCCTGTTGGGACCAGCAGATGAGCGTGCAGAGGAGCGGCCTGGGGCCGGAGGAGGTCCGCATCACGCGGTAAAACATCGCCCGACAAAACATCGCCCGGCAAATCATGGCCCGGCAAAACATCGCCCGACAAAAAATTGCCCGACAAAGAATTGCCCAGCAAAACATCACCCGGCAAAACATCACTCGGCAAAACATCGCCCGACAAAACATCGCCCGACAAAACATCGCCCGGCAAAACATCGCCCATTTCTCTTGGCGGCCGAACAGACGGATGGTAATGTTATGGCGAGCGGGAGCATTTCAGTGTGTTTTGACGAGATGGTAGGAGCAGAGGATGGATGTGGGTGGATGTGGATGGATGTGGATGGGTGTGGGTGGATGTGGGTGGATGTGACAGGGTTAGTGTGGTAAAATAACACACCCACCTCTGGAACAAGAAAAACAAGAGAGAAAACCAGAGGGCTGAGCCGGTGTGCGAGGTGTCAGTTTAATCATGGTTAAAACCAGATATCACTTTCAATGCTGATTCCTCTGCTGTCAGGTTGGTGGCACGGTGTCCTCGGAGCAGGACGGTGGCACCACCCGAGCCGGCTGACGGTGGCAGGCAGCAACAGAGCTTATTCACATTTCAGACCCATTACACCGCCGTCATCGCGCTCCGGCATCAGGCCCGGCCCAGTCTGGTCCTGTCCGTTTCTCGGGGTGATCGAGCAGACGGGTGCCCCACCTCCAGGGGGCAGTGTCTGTACCCCTGGCTCACCGAACACTCCCCCCCCCCCCCCCACCACCACCCCCAGGGCTGGGCCATGTCTGGCATCACTGTGCAGGGCAGCAATAATTGATAGGGCTGCCTGCAGGGGCAGGTGTCCTGTATCGCCCGGGTCGCCCCACTGCCCCACCGCCCGTCTCTAACCACCCGCAGTTGAGATAATTCACTGCTCCATAATGGCCTCACTTATTGTACAGTGCGATATAGCAGCCTGTCAGCGCTTCATCATACAGCTGCGAAACTGACACCGCACAGCCGAGGACGTACATGCAACCACCCCACACACACACGCACACACACACGTTAATGGGATGTTAATGCTTCTCTGACAGTCTGATTTGACTTGATTTAATGGTTAACAAAACAGGTTAAGAGGAGTTGGAACTGGTTCTGCTACTTTGATCAGTGTCACTGGAGTCCATTTCTACATACAGCAAAACGTCTGACACATATTGGCCTAATTTGCACCGACATTCACTCCTCACAACCACCCCAACAGACACACACACACACACACACTCTCTCTCTCTTTCCTCATGTACCTCATGTTCCTAAAGAGCATAGTTGCATTGTGCAAAGAGCTGTCAACATTCCCAGGAGCAACCTGCAACCCCCTGACCCCCTCCCCCACACCCCACACCCCACACCCCTGGGGGGTTAAAATTGATTGTAAGCGCTGAATTATTCAGTCCTGGTCCTCCGTCGTTTAAGCGGGTTTCTTTGGTTACATTCAGAAGCGCTTTCCTAGCAAAACAAGGGAAGCTTATCCCCCCACAAGCCCCAGCGGACGGCACTCTGTCTCTCATCAACCGGACTGACCCTCTTCAACGGAGCGAGAGAAGAGAGACAGACAAGCAGACGGAGAGAGAGACAGAATGAGGGACAAACAAACAGAGACAGAGACAGATGCACAACGATAGAGAAGCAAACTGTTCAGTGCAAAGCCAACGCGCAGACAGGCGCAGAAGGGAGCGACAGATTTGCGGACAAGCGTATTTGTGTTTGAAAGCGGTCGCGGCCCGGCTCTGACTGCGAGCCCATCACCGAGACAGCGGGCAGCCGGCAACATCGAAAGCCCGAAGACAATGGCTGAATCTGACTGCGCACTC
Source organism: Brachyhypopomus gauderio (assembly GCF_052324685.1). Taxonomy (NCBI): domain Eukaryota; kingdom Metazoa; phylum Chordata; class Actinopteri; order Gymnotiformes; family Hypopomidae; genus Brachyhypopomus; species Brachyhypopomus gauderio. The sequence continues at coordinate 1,000,841 of NW_027506917.1, read as the reverse complement.
ACTTGTGGGTCCTTCAGAGGCACTCCATGACAACCTCAGCCTGGAGGGGCGGGGCGAGGGGCGGGGCAGGCTCTGGGATACGCCCATAGCTGAAGCCATCGCCTGATACTTCCCACATCTTCTGTGCTCATGTTCACACACGGGGCTACAGAATTCCTTTTTCACATCGCGATTAGATACGTTTATTTGACATATTACAGTGTGTTAGCGCTTTATTTCAAAGTGCTGAGTTTGTTTACGCATGCGTTCACGCTGTTCAGGTTAGATGATCTGCTTCACTCGTGCATCATGCGAGCGTGGCGCTGTGTACGTAGTCTGCGAAGAATTCAGCGGAGAGAGAAGGTGCAATCCCAGCATGCTTTGCTGCCTGCACGTCTGCGGACGACAGCTAATGGCGTTATTACCCAGCTCCGTTGATGTCATTTTCATATGGACACATGAGCTTTGCCATGACAAGGGCAACATTTGTTGGTCTTATTTAAAGATCATTAAAATATGCCCTCGATCATAATGTTAGGTGCACTTCCAAATGAATGACCAGTGGTTCAATAAAACTAATTAAATGTAAATGCCATGGTTTACTGCAGCATAGATCTGTTAATACAATTCAGCAAGGCTCCAATTACAGAGGATCCCAGTGACCTCATGGCCTGTAATAAATTTACCTGATCACATCAAACGCTGACATTGTGGGGAAGGAGAGAGAGAGGGGGAGAGAGACATTGTGAAAAGAGAGATGGAGAGAGACAATGTAAAGAGAGAGAGACAAGCAGAGGCATGAGAATGAGAGAGGGGGAGAGAATGAAAGAAAGAGCAAGAGGAAGAGAGGAAGAGGAAGAGAGGAAGGTGCAGTTATGACAGCATGGCGAGGGGAAACCCAAAGCCAGTGTCCTGGTGTCTTGGGGCCCCGGACTGTCATTAAATGACGCTGTGCTGAAATTTTAATTCTTTGATCACATTAAGTGCTTTGGGAAGACAACAAAATCTGAAGCGAAGATCTCGGTGGTGTCATCTCCCGTTCTTAAGCAGAGATAGTGGAGGCGGTTAAGAAGGCGAGGTGGGGAGATGTCGTCTTCCTGAGCATCGCAGAGGCTTGAATTACCCCCCGGGGTAAGACCATGGCACACAGTGCTCACCGCGTCAGCTGAACATGCTTTCTGTCCATCACATTGTGCGCACACACACACACACACACACACACACACACACACACACACACACACACACACACACACACACACACACACACACACACACACACAGACAGACAAAGTTCAGATGCCAAGAGCTGACTGACAGGTAACAACACTGACCTCAGAGGTCTACCACAGTTTTCCTCCAGAGGTTTCATGAATAGGGACAGGAGGTAACACTTCAGACCGAAACAGAATCAGAAGGTCCAACCCGTCATACGACCACATACCGCTCCGGTTTTTACAGCTTACAAAAAATGCTTTGCGATACAGTAAAAATAAAGTTTGATGATATAGGCTACACTGTTTTCAAGTATTGCGTAATGTCAAGCGCTAAAGCGTTTACCACTTACGTGAAATGATTCTCAGCTCCCCTCTGAACTCCTCTATGACCTCATAATCAATTACAAGTGTTTTATTGAATGAATTACTAGATGAATGCTAATAAACCACATCAGTGCATTATGGGAATTCTTAGACATTTGACAGCATCAGTTTCTTGTCAATCTCGTATGATCGACTGCTGTGTTTTGTCATTGCGGGTCAAGGGTCCTGCCTGTTTCCGGTGTTAACCCATTCTATCGTCGAGAGCAGAGTCACTCAGGTGATTAACAGAATGACTCCACATGGGATGTTGTCTTGTATCCCCATGAGCAGAAATCCACCTGTTTCTTCTCAGACCCCGAAGTGAAGGCAGATGAATCAGAAACGTTGCTTCTCACGAGGGCGTGTGAGCGCACAAGCGTGTGGGCCCGCAAACGTGCACGTGTGTGTGGGCGTGCGAGCATGCACATTTGTGGGGGTGTGCGTGCAAACATATGTGCTAACTGCCTTATTATCGATACTTGTCTTTCAGTTGGACCTGAGAGGAAAGAGTTGATGGTGAAATGTCTGACTGTAAACTTTTCTTCTGGATTTCTGATCCTAAATTGCCGTTCTGGACAATCCAGGACTCAGTTCACCTGCCATTCCCAGCATCACTCCTGGGGGAGCACAGGCGACTGAGACACTCCACTGCAATCGGGCCCGTCCCTGCCGGGCTTTGAAATCACCGGAGAAATCTACCAGAACCGAGCACGAGGGAACGCTATCGCACACACCTGCTCCCGCTGCGGCCCGCGAGGAGGAAGCGCTCCTTCTATCCCACCAATTTCCCCGGAGACCTAAACTGCATCGCAATTTCATCACATTTCATGGACGACAAAAGATTTTGTTTTGGGGGACCGAGCGCAGATAAGCCGGATGAAACCTGCGTGACAGCAGATTAGCGGCCATGACCCGTGCACCAGTGCAACAGTGCACGACGAAGCGCGCGGAATTACGGAACGGGACGCGTCCCGGTACCGTGCTGCCTACGTCACACCGCCGCAGACTACCAAACATAGAGATGAACGTTAACGGGCGAACCGCTTGTTTTCATTTCTCACATTCGTGAGCGGGGTCGGTGGAGGGAGCGATCCAAAACAACAACAAAAAAATGGATATGATATTCGTAGAATTTATAAATGTTTAACGAAGAGACGAGATTCGAGGGCGGTTTGTTGATCCGATGGCGGCACGGACCCACAAATCTTGGGTCTTTCGGTACCCTGGCACAGAGACCCGCGGGCTGGTGTTTGGAGCAGGTCAGAGACGAAGGATCCTCAAAAATGTTGAAAATGAACCGTAGCTTCTCCTACCGAATGTTTTTGGATGAACACTAAGGATACTAACACAGATCCAATATTGGGACCTGTTTAGAGAAGTCACAGTAAACTTTAATATAAAATGATCGATGATAATCGAATTTAATCTCCGTGGAATGGATGAACATAAATAATGGCTCTTGTACTGTGGTTAGAAACCAGTTCAATGTGTCGGCTGGGAGACGTGATGCATTTGGTCGTGTGTTGCTAACGAGAGACTAAAGATCCGGCTAAATCCATTTAGTGCCTTCTCGTTTTTTAATATGCAAATCTACAGTAAGAATGAAACGTATGCAGGTGCTTTTTAATCAGTTTGCTCGAGCACAAACGTTTTAAGCAAACATAATTACAGTGGATAAAGACATGAACAAATTAAAATCGATGTCTAGTATTGCACACAATAAGCAATTCTATATAATATACAATTAAGTTTATAATATACAATTAATTTCTCCACACACAAGCGTGTACGCACGCACACACACACACACACACACACACACACACACACACACACACACACACACACACACACACACACACACAGATTTGCCATTAATGTAAATCTGACCCTGCTTTTTGGTCATGTGTCCTCACACACAGGATATCCTGTCTGCTCTCCCCACGAGAAATGCATGTGATAAGTCATAAGCACATATAAAAATTCACACTATCACACACACACACACACACACACACACACTGCTGAAATCTAAATATGCCTCACTTATCCACACAAACCCTCTGTGTTGTGTCAAGGGGAGAACTTTCACAAATAAGCAGGCAAATGTGATATTATTCAATGGGACTTAATAAGGCACTGTATAGAAGTTTGACTGGGAGTTTAACTGGGAGTTTGACTGTGAGTGCCTTAGTTTATGAATATATGTGATTAGAGAGACTCCTGTTTGAAATATGTATGTTATTGCAAGATGTGGTCATAAGAAGGCAGGCAGCAGATGGAGAATGAAAGAACCAGTCTGTGTGTGTGTGTGTGTGTGTGTGTGTGTGTGTGTGTGTGTGTGTGTGTGTGTGTGTATGTGTGTGTGTGTGTGTGAAGCATACAGAGAGATGCATGTGCATGTGTGTGTGTGCGTGCTTGCACATTTGAAAATATGTTCATATTTCAGTGCTTGTATCAAGTTTTAAAACTGGTACTCTGTTCAGAACAGTAATATCGTGGGTCCCACTCACCGTGCACTTTTCAAGTGAAAAATCACTTGTTTCTTTAATATGAAGTGTTATGGTTAAATTTATGTTTGAATGGCTTAACATGACATAGGGAGAGAGAAAGAGAGTGAGAGAAAGAGAGAGGGAGAGAGAAGGAGAGAGAGAGAGAGGGAGGGAGGGAGGTAGGGAGGGAGGGAGAATATGTGTATGTAATCTGCAGAGAAATGTATGTTTAAGGGCAGGGGCAGCCTCTCTGTCTCTCACACTCTTTCTCTTTCTTTCGTTCTTTCTTTCTTTCTCTGTCTCTCACTCTTTCTATCTCTCACTCCATCTCTCTTTCTCTCTCTCTCTCTCTCGTCCTCTGGCAGCAGGGAACAAGCATAAATCTTCTTCAACAATCTATTTTCCATCATACTTACTCACATGGGACGTCTCAAAGTGGTCTTTACCCTTTCTGTCAATGGCTGCCCTCATCCATCAGTTTCATAGAGAATTATACCTCAGATCGATGGAGTTCGCGACCGCCAAGCACCCCCCGCTCATAATCCACGCCGCCCGCCTCCTCTCCATCCACGCTGCGATCGCTTCCCCGGCTCTACGCAAGGTTCACGTCCTGCACACGTTTTTTTGTTGTTTCATCAAGCGCTTACTCACACGTGGGCTGTCACGGAACACAGTTTCATAGACTCTGTACGTATTTATCAACCAGAGCACAAGCACTGATCTCGGGTCAGTTGTTAATCTTTCGAATCTTATGAATTCATACGTAAAAACAAAAACTGATTCCAGATCAGGCGTTTTTCCGTCGGAGTTGATGCATGTTAACAGATGAATGTACTGTGTACATATGAAGGTGTTGTTCAGGCGCCATGGCAGCTCGTGGGACGTTTTGTAATACTGTGGCAGCTGAGGCTTATCAAATAACAGCAACCGCTAAGACGTCAAAAGCGCACGCTTCCATCTTTCCTCCAACACGATCATGAAACGCTGCCTTTGTGATCCTTACCTATTGTTACCGCTCATGGATTTCTAGCCTATCGATTGTTAGTGTTCATCATGTACTTGCAGGGAACAAATGACGAAACCATCAAAGTATGAAGTGACAGTCTCAGGATTAGCGCAGGGCAGGGGGGTAAAAAAAAAAAAGCTCAGGGCCTGCTGGGAAATGAAGATTGACAACTGGCGGATGGGTTCTCGGAGCGTGACAGAAGGGTGACATCAAAAATGGGGCGTCAAAGCCGGCGGAGGGCCCTCGGCCTCTCACCCCCCCACACGCTCGCCCTTGTCATCTGCTGTGAAACGCAATCACTCAAAAAAAAAAAAAAAAAAAAAAAACAGGGCGGATCATGAACAAGGCCTCTTCTGGGCCATTATGGAATATTTAGCAATACCATTACACACCCTGTGACAAAGACATGCAGGCCTGATAATAGAGACATGAAGAAAGCACCCACAATGCATAATTGCTCCCGATGAAACATTGATGAACGAAATTAGAGGGGTGGGGGTGACAGACACGGATCAAATTCATAAATCAAATTACAGTACCTTTCACATCCCGCCCGCTTAAACAGCCGAGCGCTCTTCACAAAACAAGCTTTTCATCTACCGTGGCCCAAAGTAAATTAAGCAGGCATAATTATTCCTGCCTTCTTACTTTGGCATTGTCTGCGATTAATTTTTCACAAAGACAACCATTAGCTACAAACTAACGCCAGATAAGCCCGAGCAAAACTGAATTATTAAATCTGTCAGCCAATATCCCATTACCGCTGACTTATGAATACTTGATTTTATTTTGTATAATTGACAAGCCGCGTGGTGTGCCCGAGGTTCGGGAGGGTCGTGGAGATGGACTGATATGTGTCGTGTGTATCACAAAAGGTGGAGCGCGTGCACAGATGAACGAGGAGACGCAGCGGAGAGCAAAGGAGCTTGAAGATCATGTGTCCTGTCATAAACGGCTAATATGCGGGACGGTAATATTAGTCGGCAGGTGGTACAATGGCACCTGTGGACTACAATGGCGCGTCCAGAAATATTACTGCATCTGAGCAGGAAGTGGAGGCAGCGGTGATGTGATGTGATCCTGAAGAGATGTGCCACACTCTTAATATTTTACGAGCTCAAATAATAAGAACAATAAAAAGCACCTGGCGGGTCAGGTGTCATTTTTAATACGAGCCGAACGCCACCGCACAACCAGAATGTGACATCATGCTGGGTTTTTACATACGGACATGAAGCGTTACTGGTTTTTAAAAGCTCTAAAAGTCAGTATCGCTTCCCCTAACTCCTAAGCCAGGCAGGACTCCTTTGGACAGAAATATTGTGCTGAGGAATATTCTGTTCTTTTTGGACTCTCTGCCTCTCTTTCACTGACATTTTTTTCCTTCACACACACACACACACACACACACACACACACACACACACACACACACACACACACACACACACACACACACACACACACACTTAAGACATTAAGATCTCAACCTAGGCTCTGTCTGTGAATCTTATTGGCATGTGTGCTAGATTGATGAAAATGACTTCCAAAGCATTTATTTCTCCTAATACCACTGAAAGAAGAGTGCGCACTCAGGAGATATTTGATCTGAATTAGGGAAACTGATGAAGCAATTGATTAATTGGAATTTAAGCCATCAGTCACCGGAACCATCAACAGCATCATTTACATTCCTAACAATCAGCTGATGGACCAATAGGACACGCGGTATTAATACGCAGCAGTCAATGTGATACCGCGGAGGCGCCACCACTCCGTATTGACAAGCACAATGACGCTTTTTTAATCCTTCCTTGATCAAATTGCATATATTTTGGGATTTCTACACAGATTCAATACGTCTTATGAATTTTTAATCTTGGCAACGCGTGGAGCGAGGCCGGCTGTTTTGGGCTTTGCAGATTTCTCTTTATCTCTCTCTCTCTCTCTCTCTCTCTCTCTCTCTCTCTCTCTCTCTCTCTCTCTCTCTCTCTCTCTCTGGCGGAGTGGATCAAAGAGCGACGGGGTTCGTACAGGTAGCTCGCGCCGTGAACCGCTGCACGAGGACACAGGACCTCTGACGTTCGCTTTTGTTATGGTCTCCACTGACGAATGTCCGCTGCTATCAGTTTACCCATCCACCGTGTAACAATAGCTGATAGTCGATACGAAATCAACCATATTCAACAAAATAAGAAAGGACAGATATAATAAAAACAGCAGTTAACCATAATGGAAAAAGTTCCAGCAGTGTCTCTGTTCTACTTGACACACAGACGTTGTTCTTTAACTGACACCCAACATTGAGGGTCTGCAAATGAATAACACACGACATCATTGATTAGTGATGTTCTTAATAAGTACTATTTACAAGATAATATTGCTGTGATATGCAAGTTCCCATCCATTACCAGATTTAACGTTTGCCTTGTGGGACAACCCCCCCCCCCTCTCTCTCTCTCTCTCTCTCTCTCTCTCTTTCTCTCTCGCTCTCTCTTCTCTCTCTCTTTCTCTCTCTCTCTGTTAGATGTTTTCAGAAGGTAGTCATTACGAGAAACAGTTCCTGGTAATGAGATATTCTGTCTGCATTGATGTGTTTACAGTTAGTAGCGTACTTATTTCTTTCTTTCTTTTCTTCTCTTCTTTTATTGAATGTACACCGGCCCATTGCTGTAATGAAGTTTGCCCCGAATGACGTGTGTGGGGGTTGTGCGAGGCGACCGCATGTAATATCGCCCCGTGCGGATCACATATCTGTGACATTTAATAAGCTACTTATCATGTAGCCCTGGGTTAATCATTTATCAGCACCTCATCAGATCACTCTGATGGATTATTTTCAATAAAGGCGCCGTCCCCTGGCCTTCGCGAAGCGCCTCTGCGTATTTCTCCTAAGTTACCGCTACAATTAAGCGTTCTCGCGGCGCATGCGCATTGACGGTCGGCGGTGCGACACGAAAATAGCACGACGCGGCATTCCATCCACTATGTCTCGATTTAACCGCCTCCCATCAGACGTCTGGCCTCAAATAAGTGTTGAGGGTTTGGGGATAGAAAAAGATTAAAAACCTTTGGTGTAATGTTGGCAGCCACTGTTAGGCCAAAGAGAAACTTTTCCCAGTCCTGCATGTAACACTTTACTTTGGCTATTTGTCATGCTCTGGAGCAATATGTTCCTATATAGTTCGCATTTCTCTTGACAGCTACATAAAAACACGTACTTAGCCCCTGAAGTGGTCCATTGTGCCGGCTTGGGAAAACTCCTTTTTAACCCTCAGTCGCCTGTTCGCTGCTGTGGTGCACGGGGTCTCAACCTTCACTTTTACCCAGCAGGTCTGTCAGCTTGTAACCCGGCTGTGAAGAATTCATTTGCTCTCTGACATCTATACATGATCTTTTCAACCAAACAAAACAAATGTCTCACGATGCATATTGCACCGGCTTTTAGAAGCAGGTACAGTACAGCAGGAGGCCAATCAGTGCGCGGCTGTGGCCAGCAGTTTGAGCACACCTATTGAAGTCTGGAGTGTCCCCGGCCCACCTCCCACACTGGGCCATCTGCCTAGGGAGGGATTGGATGGATCTGCCACCGAGACTGGCACTGATTCCCCCAGAGCCGAGCTCGGGTTACCCACGCCATGCCAACAGGCCTGCAGAGAATACAGATGCATCAACATGTCACACTAAACGCTGCAGCCCAGTGTGGCTGGCATGGAAACAGGACGTCGTCTCCTGCGAGTGGACGTGAGCCCCCTCGGCTTATGGGAGTGTGAGCGTGTGTGTGTAAGCGTAAGTGCACACGCTCACTCACGATCTTCCACACAGGCACGCGCGTACATGCATGTATAACTCACGTTGCAGTAGCACGTTGTGGGGTCACGCGTGTTTTAGTGCGGGGTCAGTTTGTTCAAACCATCATTCCAAATCATCGCACAAATGGAGCGGGGGCCAGGGATGTGACCTCGAGATGATCAATACACAAGACACGCACACACCAGCAAATTAACGTTCATACACAAGACACGCACACACCAGCTTAATCGCATCCATACACTTATTAACATTCCTCCCCAGCATCGAAGTCAGTAGGAACAAAGCTGATTAAACCCATTCACCATAATCAATAGTTTATTAAGAAATATGATTGGATTATCGCACAAATCTGGGAAGAATTATTCAGCGCTAGAACTAAATATGCCTGCGAAGACGAGACTGTGTCCTCTCTCTCGTAAGACTAGCAGCGCCTTCTTCTTCTCGGACTTCGTTCGTTTTGACGCGACGCTTTCACTCATGCTAATTCGGGATTTCTCCGGCTCGGCGTCCCCGCCTCCGCAGACCTCTCTGCAAGGTGCCAGCCGAGGTCACTGTCAATTATATCCATTTAATACCCACTTATGCCTGCTGCCTGGGCCTACGTCCCGGGGTCAGGCCAGGCACTCGGGAGAGTTCACCCGCACTTTATCCAATAATCTCTTCATATGCAGGCCCGGCAAATGGCGAAAGATCAATGTAATTAAGAAGGAAAGGTAAAAAGCATTTGGGTATTGGGGATAATGACAGGTGAGTGCCTGCGACGCCTGTCCAATGCTTCTGCTTTGTCTCTGTGCGTGATGGATGGAACGGTAACGCAAAACTCGTGCGAGGTTTTGGAGATACTGCTCCGGGGTGCGTGACCCCTTCATTCGTGGACTTTGTCCTCGTCTTCCTAACGCGGCAGGCGTGCGGCGTCGCGTCCCTGCGGCGTGACACGTCCTCATGTAGAAGACGGGGTGGCAACCGCGAGAGGTGCCTATCTAATCTGTCCCCGTGTGTCTGAGGGCCAGTGAAACACAAGCCCTTAGCTACTGCATTAGAAGGATGAGTGTTAATAATTCTGTCACTGGAGAGGGGAATATCAGACATGGATCACTTTACAGCCAAGGCACTTGCGCACCCATGTGCACACACACACACACACACACACACACACACACACACACACACACACACATTTACATACACAAGTAAACCTAAGCACACACACACACGGGCTTAGGCCCAGGCATAACTGCACTCGTATGTCCGTGCTTGCGCACACACACCTTCAATGTATATAAATGAGAGCATCCTTTTGAAACGTAACCTGTCATTACGTAACCTGCTGTTTTCTCGCGCTGCTGTCTGTAAGGGTTTCAGTCTAACATGCAGTAGCAAACACTAAGCACCTTTCAGAAGCCTATGACACAAGCTTGAGCTATTCCTTTGGCTTGTATTGGATTGCATTGCCTTGAAATCCAAGCCTGTCTGGTAACTGGGTACAGCCACTTAAGATGGCCCGATAGTCTCAGTGATGGGCACTTAAATTTTTTATATGATATGAAGTAGAGGCGGACCTGACTGCGCTGGGCCATGCGGGGAAGGACGGCTCGTGCGGACTCTGCTCCTACAGCGAGAACACGTGTAATCGCTTTTGTCGAGCGAGTAACGAACCTCACCAAATTCTTTAATGTGGTAAACGGGCTTAGAGCTCCAGGAAGAGAAGGGGAACGGATCACGCAAGGCCGGCCACGCCACCGCACCGCTCCAGAGCCGAGGGCACGCACACATGGCATGGCAGTGCCGGCGTGGGATTGAATCTTCGCCGCCATAATTGACGTGTCATCAGCCCCCAGACGCGTTCTGATTCGACTTCCATATGCATCTCACAGTTGATAAGACACACATAAAAAAAAAACGTTGTGCGGAAGGAAATGTATAAAGGGGAGACCAAATCTCGAGTTTATTACAGATTACCAAACCACCGCAGCCCATGTGAATCTGTGTGTTCGTAGCGGCCTGTTTTCAATCAGGCTGCCGTGAAACTGGCATGTAAAACGTAGGTGGTAAGCTCATATATATATAATTATACAATAGCTAAACATTTTTTGTTAATGAAATGGAAGGAGTGTAATTGAAAACTTCAACATAATTATTGCTTGGCGAGAATGAGGATATGGAAAACTGCACATGTAGGAAACGTGCTCAGCAGGGTGCTGATGGCTTAGGGATCTTACCAATTCTAAAATGTGCACCACACACACACACACACGTGCGGAGCACACACGCACGCACACAGCCACCCACGCACGGACACCGCATGCACACACACGTGTGCACAAACACATTGCACATGTACACACATGCACACGCATGTACACACACACACACACACACACACAAACACACAGTTTTTATTTGCAATAAAACTTTGCTTTAAGAAAACTTTACACAAAAACTTTAAACAAAACAACAACATGTTACTATGTTACCATCTTATTATATATAATATCAACCACTGGTTCTCTATGACAAGCATAGAGTAAAACTCTTGAGTAAAATCCTGACATGGGGCAACTCAATCAGTGCTTACGCTGGCCAACTTGAATCACCTGTGCCAAAGAATTGAGCAGAATGCTGCTGGTGTCGTCCTGGAGTTCAGAGTGTATCAGAGTGTATCATATCATAGCGATAAGGGCTAGCAGCTCGCTAGCAGCACGCTAGCAGCACGCTAGGCTAGCGGCCGTGTGGGCGGATGTCGGGGGCGTATTGAAAAAAGGCTCAACTTGGATGATAACTGGTTTAGGTGCACCTGTTCTGTAGCTGTGGTTAATAGGTAGCCGCATGTTTTACAGTGTGTTGTAATTCACTCTCCTGCCACTGGGACTTGAGGGACTGACTGCACTAGAGTCCTGCGCCTTGTCTCTTGTCCCTGACCTCTGTCCTGAGGGAGCCGCTTTTCAATGAAGGGCATTTGTTAACTGGATGCTTTAAACAAGCGTTTATACTGTAAATGCACAGTATAAACACGGCTTCTGCAAATATTTGAATGAACACACCATAAAAGCATTATACACACACAAAGAAAATAACCAGACTTCACGTGACCTTTTATTTCAAATTATTCATTAAAGAGGAAAGTTATTACTTGACCAGAAGTATTTTGCCAGCCTATGAGGACCAGTTGTGTGTTCTTGGGCATACAGCACAAAGTCCATATGGAACTGGTGGTACTGAAGATAAAGTTCCACGGGGTCTGGGAGACTGCAGAGGTGCGGCATGGATTAAAACAGCTTGGAAGGGGAGGGGCTTGGAGGGGGAGGGGCTTGGATGCGTGTAGCTTGAAGGGGGAGGGGCTGGGATTCTAGAGCCTTCTGGAAGTGTGGGCTTAATTTGGCAAAACAACACCAAAAGGTGCCTGCCTGAAGGTTGCTGGTATGAAGACAGGGGGTGAGGCCCTCTGTTAAGGTGTAATGGATTAGCATAGGACATTTAACATCGTCTAGCAGGTACTAGCAGAACACCAAGGTTTGGGTTCACAGGGTCACACCTCCATCGTTTGCTAAGTGTGGGTCTGGTTATGACCACAGAGTGGATCAGTATCCTTTTATTGGACAGGCAGTGGAGCTGACCACCCAAGGCCAGGCACGGGGGACCCCTACAAAAGGCTGCAGTAGGGTGTTGTTTTGGTTCCTAATTTTAAAGTCTATGTTATTAAAACCAGACATAAAGTGAAATTGTAAAGTAAATAAGAATAAAGAATAAAACGTTCCATTCATAAAATAAATAATGAAAGCTCGTCTCATCATTTTTAAGTCAGAAATGGTTTAGTCCGCTGAACAAAACAGGGATAACAACAAAAACATTTAAAAAGGATGAAAGAAAAAGAAAGAAGGAAATAATCCAAAACGAGTAATCCCAAAGCTAATTTCTTTCAGAAGATAGGTGAGCTTAACAGTTGCGCAGTGGTGTGAGCTAATCTCCGTGTTTTGTTTACCCTGGGCGGTCTGAGTGAGAAGGATAGCTTACGTTTATTTGCATCCTGGGACACTGTAGGTGAAAGAAAAGAACAAACCAAGCTAACAATATGGCTGTGTGGGCAGGAGGAGGGAGGCTGATGAAGACGAGAGGGAAAACTATGTGCAGTATAATTAGTAATGTCAAGTATAATGTGACATTTAGTGTCAACATCACTTAGCCTGAGCAAGCTGTTGGCAACACAGAACCCCCCCCCCCCCCCCCCCCGAAACGTCTCTGAAACGACAGAATGATGCTGATTATGAACATGGAGATTCTCCTCGCCCAAATCCAAAGGTGTATTCGCTTGCTTGTCTGTTTGGTTAGTAGCCCACAGACTACATATACACGTGGAGCTCCGTTTGGACTACATCACAGGTACAAGCTGGTGTTCATTGTGTACACACTCACTGGTGAACACTGCCATGTTTTTTTAATAAGGCGCTGTGGTCTTTAAAATACAACATGTCTTAAAATATTGATCCTGGGAAACTGATTGTCTGGATCTATCTATGCACGGTTTAGCCCAATCAGAGTAATTCATCGATGGACACTTATAAACACAGATTTTGTGCTCATAGAGGCTTTTAAGACCTTCACCTGGCCGGCGAACACAGATCTGCCCCCCCCCCCCCCCCCCAGAATCCTGAACGCGGAGCTGACGTTTGGCACACAGAAGGCAAAATGAGGAGGGTGAATACGTAAAGAAAAAAGGAAACTGTCGTAAGTAAACACCCGTGACAGACACGGCGGTGGGTCAGAACAGGTCTCGGCGGGCCCATAACAATGTTTGTCACAGCACTGCTACTTTTAAACCCGAGTCCAGATGAGAGAGGTCAGGGAAATATGGAATTACCATGGGTTATTTATGACACTGAAACCCAAGGAGCCCGTGTTATGAAATCATCCTCGCTGATTGGGTTTTGTGTTTCATTGCTGTGAATCTGATATTATTTCAAATGAGTCGTCATGGCAGTCGACTGTGTCGGTAGCGAGCGATTTAGCACACGAATAATCAAAATACAGATTTTAATCTGGACCTGAGTGATTGTCGTGAACAGATTGTTGTGTAACGGATACATCTGCTGTCATGGTAATTATGGATTTTCTCTGTGATCTTTCAAGACCGGGCTGACTCGAGCTCTCTCAGTGCAATATGAGAAAGCAAAGCAAAATAATGACAGAAGTGTGGGTCTTTCAAACTGTTGTTAATGAAGCATTAATCAGAAATGAATGATCATTTGAAACGTGTCCACAGGACGATACTATCATAACTTATATGTAGGAGGTCTCAAAGTGGCTGAAACATAAAGTTTGGTTACCAGGCCCAGCAATGGGACCAGAAGAAGAACAAAATGTGCATGTTTTATTGGTGCAAATGACAAATGTAATCAAGTAATGAAAAAGAAACTGCTCCAAGGACCATTTCAAATGTTTAGTGCAAATCATAGTCCCTTTCTACTTTTTAAAAATCACAATAGAAAAAAGCACTACAGACTGGTTTTTGAGCACTATAGACTGCGTGAATCCGATCCGTGAAGTGATGGGAAATACTGTGGCATTGTCCTGTCGGGTTTCTTTCTCCTGTGTAGAACTTTTCGTCCGTAGGTTTTTCATAGATCAACTATCCAAACGTGCAGGTCCACACCTCTCATGGACATGGGCAAGCTTCTTTCTTGATCTTAAAGCCATGGAGCGAATCAAAATGTCAAATGACCGAAATGGCAGGGCTGGTCCGAAGGACACGAGCTTCCAGGTTGGCCCACAATTCAAAGTGGCGTGTACATGTAGTTTGAGAGCGGTGTTGTAGCTCCACTCAGCAGGTTATTTAAAGGCAAACCACATCATTAGATCCTACCTCTGTTCCATCCTACCCGTCCATTATCATGTAGCCGTTAGTGACTATGAGTTGTTCTCACTGGTTTCACTACCACTTTGTGTCTTCCATGTCTAGTTGGGGCTCTCCAAAACTTTGGGTTATTTCGTTTCATAGCTTTTCACTTGTAACCTAAAGAATCAGTGAAGACAACCTACACTGAGCCCAAAGAACAACTCAGGGCTGCAATCAATGGCACTCCATAGTTAATGAACTTTCTGACCTTTCGGAAAATGTACACTGCTTAACCAGATTCCGTGTATTTAATAATTCAGCTGGTGAGAGAACAGGAATAGGTTGGGCTCAATAAGGACAGAAATATTTGTCTGTCCGAGAAAGACGTTTGACATTTCCTTGCATGGGTACCCCAAAAAACCTCATTATGCAGCCAATCCTTAGGCTGGGTTTTAATAAGAGAAATAAAGAGACCTGGAGCGTTTGCTGGACATAATGGGAATAATGGCTACAATGTGAAAAACTGCAGGGAGAACTTAAAGCCTGCTGTGGGTCGTGGTGTACAGCAATGCATGTTGGGTCGTCGGCGCCATGGTGGACGTCGTGCTCGGGGACCGGACGTCAAACAAGCCTCTGGTCGCACGCAGCCCGACGGGTCCGGCGAACCCGGCACAAACAAGCCTCTGGTCGCACGCAGCCCGACGGGTCCGGCGAACCCGGCAGTGCTGGTGAGGCTTTTGGGTGGAGGATCTCCACCTGCATTATTGATGAGGTGTGGGGTAGGGTTTCAGCCGGGATGGGGAGGGGGGGGTGGGGGGGGGGCGAGAAGGCGCGGTGTACCGGCATGCTGTGATCGGCGAGAGCTGTCACTCTCACACACTGCTGAGGTGGTAAACTGTTGCACCACTTGGGGAAACTTCGATCACGGACATCTGACACTTGATTTCCTTCAGCTCCTGTTCGGTTTCTGGCGTGCCACAGGTTCTGGTGATCGCTCGTATAGTCCAGTTCTGCACTTTGCACGACCAAATGGAATCATTCAAGTACATTTAGGCAAGGTAATAACTAGCAGCATTTTGATTCGTATAACACTGCACGTCCAAACACAACTGCAGCCCGCTGTGGACAAGCGTTCACTGTTCACATATAGCACTTTGGCTCAGCGTTTGATGGTACAGGGGAAGAAGACACCTACAAACACAAGCACCTGTCTGCAATAACGCGGATCATTTGAAACAATGGAGGACAGAATGTTTACTGTGTCACTTCTGTTGTCTTGCGCACCGTAAACAGTTTTTAAAGCAAATAACGGATTAAGTGGAATAACGTGGAATAACGTGGAATAAGTGGAATAACGTGGAATAAGTGGAATAACGTGGAATAACGTTAGCACTGCTGAGTTTCCAGCCCATGACGGTCAGCCCTGCCACTAAGATTATCTGTCCAAATGAGAAAATGTTTGAACAGTTGAAATTGGGATGCGAGTCATTTAACCAGACCTGTACCTTTTTTGTAACCCCCCCCCCCCACACACACACCCAAAAAATAGATAAATAAAAAACTCTAAACACAAGGAAACCACTGGATAGTAGTTAAATCAACCAGCTGTAAAAAATCCAATTTGTTCATTAGAGGCCAAATCAATAAGGGAGGTTTATGTTGGGATGCATCTGTAATCAGAAAACTGCACCGAGTGAATTCCATAATTCAATCCGTTAATTCTTTAATTTCACATCTATTTCATCTTATAACATTAACCAGTGACTATAACTCAGCATAATGTTGGCCCATCTATATAATAAGCATGTTTAGCAGGGTATACTCACATCAGCTTTGTTCCCATCTTCATCTGATGAGCTTCATGTGTCTGGACCGGATGTTCTTGTAGACATCAGAATGATCCATACGGTCTGTCAGAATGTGAACATAGTCTAAGGACAAAAGGTCCCGTTCACTGTTGAAAAAATTAGGAACACATCAAATATGCAATAAAGCTCTGAGACAAACGAAGGGGAAGTATTAAAAGTAAAAAAAAAAAATCCCCAGAAAAATGTTTAACATATTAAACAGATTTATTTTTCGTGTGAAAAATGAGACCAATAACTAAAATATCTGGCGACTATTATGGGCACTTAAGCCATGACTGAAGTGCAATGCCTGATAAAAGAAAACAGAATCAATATTCATCATTCTTCGACTCAATTGCAAAACTCCATTTTCTCATAATGACTGCTGCTAATGAGCAAGTCTGGGTCTGTCCTCTGGACTCCTCTGTCAAAGCCTGCCTAATCATTTGAGTGTTACAGTAAACCATGACACTTTATTGGCATGCGATTCCATGATGGCGCCGATCGATAGCCACAGAGAGCCTTTCACGAGGGCCCATTTTGGCACGTTGAAAAATTGCTTTGGGGAAAATATTATGTACAGTTTTGAGGGGCTGAAATAGAGAGAAAGGGGTGACATCCTCATGGCTGAGATGTTCTGGCTGAGAAGTTCTGAGGGCCTGGAGATGGTGTCTGAGCGTGAGTGTGCCATCGGTCCGAAGGCAGGCCAAGCCATGTCCCGTTCGCAGGAGCGAACAACTTCTCACACGGATTTGTGGGAGACGCAGGTGATCCAATTACACCGGCCATTTGGCTTAAGTGTTTCCACTCACGGGAACATGAGAATCATCCTCAGATATGACACGACTGCCACCATCACGCGGTCAGCTCCCCTCGCTCCACAACCGTGGTGATCGCACACAATTGCCAAGAGAAGAAGACAGACCTTTGCAGATAGAGATCGACCTCTTCACCCCCTAGACACGCACACATACACATCCACCCCCCCTCCCCTCGCCACACTACACCGAGATTTCAGCGTGTGAAAATAATGCGCGGCCCCAAGGCTTGGAGGGAGAGATAAAGGCCGCATCGCAGTGATGATCTCTATCGATCGGCAACCTTGGGCGCCGAGCGGAGGTCCAGCATTTGTCATGGCAACGCACGGCCCAATACCTGATCGCCCCCCCCCCCCACCTCGCTAATGGATGTGCCTGTGTGTGGAGCTTCTTTAATTGATGGAACTATCCTTTTGCCTGCGCTGCTGTCTTGACTGTGTTCATTCATTTTCCAAACAGGCCTATTCTTTATCATGTTCAATACATACCTTTTTAAACATCTCTGTGCACTATCCCTAGATAGATAACTGTATAAATAAATACATGGATAGGTAAAATTAGGATATGTGTCAAATAATACATTTGTATGCTAGATTCATATATCTTTGCTAGTTGTGAGCTGAGTTTTCAGGGTTTTAATGCTTTTACTAACTCCTCTGGTAAATACACTCAGCTGGTTTGGGAACACATTGATTATCATCACATAAAACTGTACAATTATGGCTCACGTGCACACACACACACACATGCACGCACGCACGTGCATGGCACCCTGTAGTCTCACATCTCACCACAGACCCCTGACCCCGAGGTCTTCTCCACTCTCGCTTTGAAGGACCTGCCCACCTATGTTCCAATAAAACTCCCTTATTCAAATGGAATCATATGCAATGACTGAATCAGGTAAATATGAATCAGTCACTTAAGAGGTGTTAGCCTAGCTTAGCCTGCTCTGTCTTGAGAGAGTATCACTGCAGCCCGTTAGCTGTTTAGCTAAAATCTTAGTGATTGTTTTGGCTTCCTATAAGGGTTGTAAATGGATATATGTCAGCATGACTGTTCAGAAATGTGTGTTCTGAAGACAGAAGATGTCTTGTGGAAAGGCAGCTAAAAGTGCCGAAGAAGACGTAGATTTGCACTGTGGAATTCATATCCGAAATCAAAGTTCACCGGCCCTTCACTGTCAAATAAGAGGACAGTTGAGCTGAGAGCATCTCTCCAGTCAGAGTCAGGAAGGAGTCTGAGCAGGTGAAGGCACCTCAGGTCAGGCATGAGCTGCAGCGTGGAGCGTTGTCATCTCAGGAGTAACACTCAGAAGGATGCGTGAAATGTGCCCTCTGGCCCCTCAAGAAAAGGGCCACGGTGTCCCGAAAGCAGAGCAGAGCAGCCAGACACTGGGCGGCCTCGACCACAGCGTCAGGCCGTACCAACGTTGCTCAAGGATCGCACCAGCTGTGAGGAAGACGATGGCTGACAAAGGCCGATCGTCTGTGGTGTTAGATGTTCACTCGCGAAGCTTCGAACCACATGGAACTAATGCACCAAAACAAACAACCAAGCTAAAAGAAAAACAAATCTGTACAACTACTTATTTTATAAGGTAGAAAATCATAAACGATGCATAGCATACTAATGTGACTTCCTCGGTCTTGAGGTTTTTCATTTTATTTTCATTTTCTTTCTTACAGATGTATTAAAGAGAATTCATTATTGGGAGTGAAAACGTAGCGCCATGCGCATCTTTTAAATTTAAGTTCAGGGGTAAATCAGCGAATCAATGCTGCCCTCACGTCACGGATGACAGTTGCGAGATGACCCCGTAAAAATAAAGGTGCGAAACAAAAAGAGGCTGAAGTCGGGGGGGTGAGGAAGACGAAGGGAGAAAAAACAAACTATTTCGATTTAAAGCACCTATCTGAGATCCGAGAGCCTTGAGAATAGGATTGGATTACTGTCGAGCTGATTTACTCCGGTGGCCCCTCGCTACTGCATCATCGTAGGGCCCCCTGCACTTCGATCAATGCGAATATTTACGGCGGCCGGTGCAGGCGGGCTCGCGCCGGCGCGCGGGGCACTAAACAAACAGCGCGCAGCACTTTCCCGATGACACGTCGGTCTGTCGGTCGGTCGGTCCGGCTCGCTTTCCCCGGCCGAACCGCGGGCGTGTCCGGGCCGGTGCAGGTGGGTCGTTTAGAGTGGGTTGTTGTTTACTCCTTTGGCCAAAGTACTAAACAGTGAAAGTGCTTTGAATCTTTTTTTTTTGCATGAATATTGATAAAGATGTTAAGTTTTCTTAGAAATTACGTAAAAACAATTGGCTAATGGTGTAGTTTATGCTGAGTGAAATATTTGTGCCTTTTGCACTCTCTCTGCCTCCATCCTCTCTCTCTCTGCCTCCATCCCCTCTTTCTCTCTCTTCCCCCTCTCTCTCTGTGTCTCTCTCCCTCTCTGTCTCTGCCTCCATCCCCCCTCTCTCTCTCCCCTCTCTCTCTCTCTCTCTCTGTGTGTCTCTCTCCCTCTCTGCCTCCATCCTCTCTCTCTCTCTCTCTCTCTGCCTCCATCCTCTCTCTCTCTCTCTCTCTCTCTCTGCCTCCACCCCCCCCCCTCTCTCTGCTAGCATGTGTTTATGCTAGAGGGGTTATTGTACAGACTCCCAGTGCTCCCAGTGACATCTGTAGCTGAAGGATTGCCTGCGAAACGCATTTACCACTAGGTCTGACTAGCTGCCTTTCATATTCTCTTCCTGACATCTGTTATATGGTCCCGAGTGTCTCATGTTTACACTTGAACATAAATAAGTCTCTTATCTTGCCTGCTGAATCATGCAATATATAAAATTCGATGGATATATAACAACATAAATGCGTTTCCTAGATTAACCGGTTAAATAGTGGCTTGAATCCTTATTTAACCTCATATTCTGCTGGCCGGGGCATTGTGATCGAAATCACTTGAGGTGAAACAGCTTAACAGAGTGCTTTTATTAGAGTTCAACTGCGGTATATTGAATTATATTATAAAATGCAATAAAATCGTTCCACTCATAGACGAGAACAAAAGTCTTTATATTGTTTTCGTCAGCATCGAGAGATTAAGATTTCCATTTGGTAATTGCTGTCAATTAGAGCAGCAATTTATGGAATGTGAAATTCAAAAACCAGCCAGGAACAGGAGGAAGAACTCAGGGGCGGTTTAGATCCAAAGAATCGCGGTATTCATGTGGAGAATTTCACTGACTCGGCAGCTGCTAAACTGGTAAGGATGAGCAGGTCGAGCAAAATGTGACAAGATTCTCCAAATCCCTCAGCACAGTAAACACAGTCTGTTGGGCACAAGTCCATCTTCACGGTGTTGCATGTGTATAAACTGCAGTTCGCGATGTTTAATTAAAAACAAAACCTGTTTTAAATTGGGTTACGGGGACACGTGGCATTTTGAGTTTCCCTGATGATCACCACTTTTTCCCTTTTAACTCAAACGACGCCGACGCACAAACGCACGTCATCGACGTGAATTCGAGTTGTTTCTGGCCACGCGTTTTAGTTTTTTTTTTAATGATTACATGATTTTGATTATGATTTTGGGATTGATTGGACCAGGCAATTATGGAATCTGCGATCCCGTTATAAGTATCAGAGCTCAGCTGAGCGGCACCGGAAAGAGACTGAGAGGCGAAGTAGAGGAAACTATCACAGCTGACACGTCCATTTCGCTTTTGAGCACACACGCATGTACACGAACGCTCTCTAGTCATGTGTAATTGTGCAAATAGCTTTCGATACTCACTATAACCACGGACCCCAAAATAACTTGGGTTTGCCTAATATAACGCAATAAATAATCCAAGACGGCTGCTAGAAGTAACATTTGTAAGACACTGATGAAAGGGAGAGAGAATGGTCCCAGTCAGTAATCAGCTACTGAACTTTTGCAGAACTACCGAAAGTAACCATACAGGGTGTGAATTTCACTTAATTGAAAGAATTGCTATTTGTCCAGGTTTCTACCATTTAAATGCAGCAACTCAATATCAATGCAAAAAAAAATTATATCTTACTCTAAATCTGATCTGTTCTTTTTTGGATTTAACAGGCACTTATAAAATCTCCACTCGTCAAACTGCCCATGCAGTGTTGAGTCACTCAGTGTAGTTCATGTGATTTTAATTCCTGTAACTGTGCATCTGAAGTGCACAGATCGGTGACACCACAATAGCACCATCTGTTTGAGTCAAATGGGCTAAAGTGAGTGAGTGTGAGCGCGCATGACTATGTGTGTGTGTGTGTGTGTGTGTGTGTGTCATTGTGAGTGTGTGTGTGTGTTGTAAGCTGTGAACCATGTGTGGGATGTTGCATCATTCTTCACTCTGGGTGGTAATGGTGGGCGAACACCAGCGTTTCTACTCACTATCAGTGTGACAATAAAACCACCCCCCTCTCATCACGACATATGAGTGACTTTCTCTCTCTCCCTCTCTCTGTCCCCCTTCCTCTCTTTCCCTCTGTCTCTCTCTATCTAACCACCTTCCTGTGTCCCTTGTTTTCTCTCTCCACCTTCCTCTTTCCCGCTTCATCTCTCTCCCTCTCTCTCTTCAACTTCCTCCCCCTTCCTTTCTGTCTCCCTCTTTCTCTCTCTTTCTCTTTCCCCCTCTTGTCTTTCCACTGTCTCCTTCCTCTTGAAGACCAGGTATCTTTCTCTCTCTCTCTGTCATGTGACTACACTTATGTGCTCCTCCCCACATATTTCAATTACAACATCCAATATTCACCAACATTCACCATCCAATGCTTAAAAATCATATTATTTTGACTTAAAACAAGCCTCCATGGTTTTGCCATTCTGATTTTCATCTTTATCGGGCCAGTTTAGTTTAGTTCCTAATGGACTCCAAACCTGCACTCACCAGCCCTGGGAGGCAGGATACAGTCATACAGATTTGTTTGCTACACTTTTACCTCGGCAAAAATGTTTCCATAACGACTGACACATTTGCCCCTGACCCCCTGGTGAAGATATTATCATATGACAGCATTTTACAGCACACTACCATCACACACTAGACACATCTCACTGTATATTTTATTGTGTGCAAATAAGAATCTTGTGTTCCTTAAATGACTCCAGAAAACGCACAGCTGTGTTAGTCAAAGCCAGAGCACTTTTGATACTCGGGGATTGATTACAAAGCCACGCATACAATTGAATGGAACTGCGCGTGTTAATTTTGTATTGTCACTGATTACATGAATGTAGCCAACATAGAAGACAGTATATTATGGTTCAAATTCATTTTGTAGGCTTGAGGCAGTCCTACATTATTGAAGACTTTCTGGGAATATTTACATTCTACTTTCACACATGTGCTAAACCACGAACAGATTAATCTCAGACTTAAAAAAAGCAAAGAAAAATATCACTTTATGATATCAAGCATAAATCTCTAAGGATACTTTTGCTGATGTTTTTTAAACTTGTGTGTTTGAGGATGAAATACGGCCTGGTACTAGCTAGACAAGTGCATTTAACATAACTACTGCAACTAAGTTTGGAAGCAATTACAACTGTGGTTGTTTTGAAATAAGTCATTTGCTCGTGATCAAATAGGGAAGGAACATGTGCTCCTTTCTTTGTAAGACAGAATTGCAAGATAGAACGTCCCCACCCTTTTGATTACACGCTGGAAAACAAACTTCAACACATATAAAGTTATGTCTGCTTACATGGTGGACGGTTAGTAAAAAAAATATATATGTTTGCTGTACGTAAGTATGCTTGAAAAGGAGTGATTGACCAAGAATGAAAGACCTTTTCCTAGGTGTCTACTGTAGAAATAGCTGAGGAATTGAGATCTATGAGTATTGACATGACGTGTGCTTGACGTGGCTAAGCAGAGCTTTGAGTCTCAGATACCGGGCGGCTACTCGTGAAGTAGCAACAGAAATGTAGTGGTGCCCAGTGAACTGAAAAACACTGAATATTCATATTATTAAACTAATAAACAAACAAACAACAATAACATCAATAATGTTGCTAATGATAATTAGAATAAATTAGAATAATAATGATGTTGATAATATTATTAATGTAAAAATAATAATAAAATTTGTGACGGTAATATGATATATATTTAATATACTACTACTAATATTAATAATAATAAAAATAAGAGCCATTTATAAACCAGCAAACCGTTTTGTTTTCTTGCAGATTTGAATAGTGTAAGAAATATTGCAGATGTGTGTGTGCATTATGAGTGTGCATATGTGTGTGCTTATCTGGTGTGTAAGTGTTTTTAGGTTTTTAAAAGATCTAAAAATAGCAAATAAATTAAATACAACAGTGAAAGACAACATTGAACAACATATTAAAACATACACTGTAATTAATGCTTTTTCCACCATTTTTAATTTTGTCAGTGAAATGCATCTTCACTTATAGTCACTCAGTATTTCATCACAAATGTGAGTAATTTTACTTGCATTTCTTTGTTTACCACTGGAATGCAAGGAGGAACCTGTTTGGCACCCAGAGCCTCCAGGGGCCATCGTGCCTGAGACTGCACCATCGTCCAGTTCAGCAGTCTTTAAAAATCTCCCCCTTTGAACATGTCCATACTGTCCAACGGAATTAACTCAACTGATTCTGTCACACAGTTACACAGTTATACGAGACCGTTTTATGCCTTGCTGTGTATGAGGCATAGTACCAAAGGTAAATAAATATGGAGTTGTACGCCTGACATTGTTAGTTCAAGTTTTACACAATAAAATGACTTTCCCCAAATTTCAAGAGTGTATCATTCAAAAGTCACCATTGTGATTAAATAAAATTATTTTATGCTAATGCTAACCTAGTTTTCAGAATCAACACTGAAATAAACATTCAGAACTTTTTTTTCAGTTCTAATACTGTTTCTCCAATGCCATGTCATTTAAGATTCATATACACGGACAAAGATGTTGAAAAGTGATCGGACAAACGCTATTAAAGCAGACACAATCCGTTCTCACAATTTTATTTGAGTTTTAGATGCGACTGTAACTGTCTCAACCCCTCCCCCTGTTCCACACCTCCCAGTGACTCTCGTGTAAAAATCCCACGGTCAAAATGAGAGAGAGGGAGAGTCGTAGGGACAAAGACAAAGAGAGAGAGAGAGAGAGAGAGAGAGAGAGAGAGAGAGAGAGAGAGAGAGAGAGAGAGAGAGAGAGAGAGAGAGAGAAAGAAAGGAAGAGAAAGAGAGAAATTGAGAGAGTTCAGTCAGATGACAACTCACAGACAAGACCGTTCCTTTAAAAAGTGCATTCACAAACATGACAAATCTCGAATCAGGATATCTTTTTTTTCATGTTACAAAATATGCATACCAGTTTTGTCTGTACTCTATACACAATAAGTATATCTCTGTCTCTTTTCTTTACAAAGGTTAAAAGCAGGTGTGTGTGTGAAGGCAACAGTTCTGTACCCTCTGGCTCTGTCACTGTGCACCATTTCTGCTGTTCCAATGTGTGCTAGATACCCAAATAAAACTTCACAATGTGTCTGCGTTGGTCGGAGGAAGTGACATTTTTCACTTTATTGAAAGAGACAGCCATCATAGAAGTCTAAAGTTTAGAAAAGAATGGTCAATAAAATGTTGGGGCCATTAAATAGATTTTTCTTATACCCGCATTTTGTGAATATTATAAATACTAAAGACACCGGACATTAATAGAAGACAATGCCAAGAGACTAAATGCAAAGACTAAAATAGTTCAAACTTTTTTTCCATCAAGTATCTACTTCATGATCAAAAAAACAAAAAAACAAATATGCGCACACTACGACGATGTATTTCAGGTTCACGTACTCCCACTTCTTGTACCTTAAAACACTGTCACCAGGTAAACATCAGTCAGTCTGTCCACACAAAGACAGCCCCGTGTCTTTTCTCTTCTCATGACTTAGTGACTTACCCATATTAACTGAGTAAAGATATTTTTCTTTTCTTTTTTTTGTGACATAGTCCTTAAAAGCAGTCAAATGAAACTGATAAGAACCGATAAGTACCATGCAAATCTTGCAAGACAACAGATTCTCAAACATGAGAGAGTTTTTCTTCATGGGTGAAACATTGGAAACGGGAGGATGAGAAATTAGCTCTACTCAATATCGAATATCATAGACCCAAAACCAAACAGAAGATCAAACTTCAGCTGTACATAATATAGTACATACGATCAAACTAGATAAAGAGTAACCTTCCACATGTTTGTCCCAAACGTCTGTCCCACATTTTTGTCCCACATGTTTGTCCTTCCATGTTGTCCTCATTAATTGATTCCAATCTCTTTGCTGTCTTCCATGAACCTCGAGAAAGGGCGTCCAGGTCCCATCTCCAGACTCGTCTTCTCTAGGCCGGTCATTGGAGGACTGCCCCCAGTGCGTGCCCTCTCCATGCCCCCTGACATGCCCCCTAGAGAGGGTATTCCACCCCCGCCCAGGCTGACCGGCAGTGGAGGAATCCCACCGTTCTGAATGACGGAAATCTCATTGTTCTTCATGGCCAGGCCATTGGTGATGGCGGCTGCATACTGGTTCCAGAATCCGGGGTCCACATTCATCGCCCGAGCCGCCAGGTCTTTCTGGAACATCTCACTGAACTTCATGGCGTCGCCCCCGAGCAGGGCCATGGGGTTCTCCACCGACAGACGACGTCCCCTTCGCGCTGGTGCGTTGTTCCACATGTGGGTCCCCATGTGGACCTGCAGACAGAGGTCAGATGTTAAAGAAGTCCCCTGTGCTTTGTGCTCAAAGTCCCATGTTCTTTGCAGAATTCATAAAAAAATAACATAAAAATTCAGTGATTCTGTAACAAATGTTTATTGAAATTAAAAAATTTTATTAAATAAAAATAAAAATATAACCATATGAATCACTAGTTAACTTAATAAATTCTTAAATAGAAATACAGTATAAAACATATAATAGTAATAATTATTATTATATTTAGCACATATTATTTATATATTGTTCAATTCCATTCTTATTTTCAAATTTAAAAAGATTTAGACCAATCTGTGTACCTCAATCATTCATGCTAATTTTTATTTTTTTTGTTGTCCTTCAGACATTATCAATTTCACTGCAATGATTAAATAATGTAAATATTGTAATTATAAATAAATACAATATAATACAATAAATATTGTAATTTAGTTCATCTGTGTTATATTCTATTTTATTCAAATATGTATAAAATTCAAAATAAATATATAATATTAAATTAATAATATAAATATAAATACCTTATATGTGTTAATAAATTTAGCTAATGTTAAACAATTTTAAATATCAATGTTAACATGAGAAAGCACAATAGAAAACAGCACAAAGCATGAAATAACAGAGATGCTAGTTTTAATCATTTGTCAGAGATTCAGAATTCAACATGCCACTGCTGCTCTTATTCCAGCGAGGCTGGATGTCCACAAATAAATCTAATTATCATTATTTTACTGATACTTTTACTATTACAAATTTTCCATGGTGAAATTGTATTAGCGACCTTAATTCAGCAAACACTTTGTGCGTATAAAATATATATTTTTATATTATATTATATATTTTTTTACGCATGCTTTATATCTAGCATGCGTAAAAAATGTAGAAACACAGAAAAGACAGTTCCTTAAAAACACACACACACACACACACACACACACACACACACACACACACACACACACACACACACACACACACACACACACACACACACACACACAGGTCTGGCCCTACCTTGAGATTGCCCTTCGTGGTGAAGGCTCTGCCACAGATGGAACAGGCGAAGGGTTTTTCTCCCGTGTGTGTGCGCTCGTGGATCTGCAGGGCGCTGGCGGACGAGAAGTTTTTCCCGCAGGACTGGCAGTTGTGCTGCTTGGGTGTCCGGCGCGGGGGCGGCGGGGCCAGCATGGGCGTGAGGCCGGGGCTGATGTTGGTCTGGGGGGCGGTGGCGGGCATCTGGAGGCCCATGTGCAGGTGGGCGCCCTCGCTCAGCGCTAGCGGCTTGCCGTGTCCGTTCATCTCAAGCTTCACCATGCTCGGCGCCGCGCTCATCAAACTCGGAGCGCTTAAACCTAAACGAGAGGAAACAGGAAACGTAACAGACGAAAAAGGAAAGAGACCTGCTATTACAGCGCTCACTCCGGACTGCCGAAGCTGCCGTTTCGAGCGAGGAGCCTACTTTAAAACCTTATTGTAAACTACAGTAATAATAATGTGCTTTTTTTTAGAATATGCATTTATGGAAATACAACTCATGCATATATAAAAGTGCCTTGTGATAAAAGTGCCTTGCCTACCTCTGTCTCTGCCCAAGAACATCATGCTGAACTGGTTCTCTTCTTTAATATAAGGCCTGTTGGTCTGGGCAGCCGTGAGGTCTAACGCGCCTGCGTGCTCTGCTGGAACGGAGCCGGGTGATGGAGTCTCAGACTTCTCCGACTTCACCGTTGCAGTCGCTGTGTTGGAGTCCTGAGCGTCCTCTGAGTTGCCCCCGCTGTTGTTGACCAGGCCTGGAGACCTGGAGCAGTGGCTCTCCGGCTGGCTGTGCACCGGGGAGAGGGCTTGCATGGAGCCCGAGGACTCCGACAGGGCGGGACTGCCAACACTGTGACTCTCAAGGTCTCCCATGGCAGACGACGAGTCGTTGGCGAACACGTCTCCGCCTTCCCCGCCGATGCCGGTCCCGTTCTCGGAGGGCTTCAGGCCGAAGGCGCGGCTCATGTTTGCCGTGGAGTCGATCATCTTCATTTGGTTCTCTAGAGCAGCGATGCTGGAGATAACAGAGCTCGGGGGAGAGCAACCGGGAGAC
Source organism: Brachyhypopomus gauderio (assembly GCF_052324685.1). Classification (NCBI taxonomy): domain Eukaryota; kingdom Metazoa; phylum Chordata; class Actinopteri; order Gymnotiformes; family Hypopomidae; genus Brachyhypopomus; species Brachyhypopomus gauderio. The sequence continues at coordinate 972,624 of NW_027506917.1, read as the reverse complement.
AAGTCTCCGTATGAAAGCGTCGGCTTAGACAGGTCCACCTCTCCGTCTTTAACGTCCACGTCATCCTCCATGGCCTGCTCCATCTCGTCGATGAGCTCGTCGTCATAGCTGCTCATGTTATCGATGCTCTTCTCGTCGAAGGAGAAATCTGCGTCCATGTCCTGGAAACCCTCGGGCAGAGGCGTGTTGGGAATCTGCCCGCCCATGTGCATGCGTATATGTTGCTGCAGAACCACGGCATTCGTGAACTTCTTCTGACATATCGGACAGGAGTGCTGCACCCGCAAGGGAGGCTTGGACCTATGAACCCCAAAGTGCGTTTTCAGGTTGCCCTTGGTGGTGAAAGCTCGGCCGCATATTTTACATTTGAAGGGCCTCTCGCCAGTGTGGATGCGGTAGTGCATCTTGAGAGCACTCTGGCAGCTGAGCACACGATGGCAGATGACACACTGGTTTGGGTCCGTCATCTTCTTGTCGATGTTCTCCACCAGCTGCTGCAGCTTTGAGGTCTCCGACGTTTGCATAGAGTCCAGGAGGCCGCCGAAGGGAAACTTGGCCTTGAACTGATCCGAGAGCATCGGGAGGGAGGGAGGACAGGCGGCGGACGGAGGGGTGTTGGAGTCTGTTATCTGAGTAGTGGCGGTGGTTGTGGTGGTGACTGTGGCCGACAGCGCGACCTGGGTCATAGTGGCGGTGGACACGACGGTCTCCCCAGGCCTGGTGGTGCAGTTGGGTGGCAAATGGATCCCCTCTGGCTTCAGAACCGGAGGGGCGTCGCTCCCCGCGTTGGGCTGCGGAGATGCCGAAGTGAGGGTTGTGCTGGCTTCCGTGCTGAGAACGTTCGGCGACAGGGAAGCGCATTCACTTGAGGGCGGTGACGGTCTCTGTGGTGACCTGCTGATGGGGGTGAGGCTTGGCGAATCTCCGTAGCCCCCTATCATGCTGGGCAGGGTTGGGGGAAGCTGAAGTCCAACCGTGGTGGGAACAGTGGGCAAAACAGGCTTGCTATCCAGCCATGTGGTCACAGGCTTCTCAGGAGGCAACGACATGCCGTAAGGAATACCTGAGCTGGTGGGTACATTATCCAAGTACTCAGGCACCGGATAGGGATTCATTGGAATGTGCGGATACTTCTCTTTGTGCCTCTGGAAATGGACCTTCAGGTTCCCTTTTGTGGAGAAACGATTGCCACAAATGTTGCACTTGAAGGGCCTTTCACCAGTGTGGGAGCGGAGGTGGATCTGCAGAGCGCTGTCGCTTCCAAAGACCTTGGCGCAGAACCTGCATTTGTGTTTGAAGAAGGGGTCATCTGAGCTGGGCTTGGTGTCAAACACCGATACGTTGGGCGGCTTTCCCTTGCGATGCTTCATCAGGGCGGACAGGGGATCGAGCGCGTTGGCCGTGGCAGCGATACTGGCCAGTGGGTTGGGGAAGATGACGCTGCTCGAGGAACTGTGAGGAATCAGGGGGAGGTTGGAAGGGGAGCTCAGGAGGCTTCCGTGGGTTAGTGTGGGTGGACTCGAGGTGTTTCTTGGGAGGGGAACACTGCCACTGATACCGATTCCAGCTCCAGCAGCGCTGTTGGTGCCGTTGGTGGTGCTGCTTGTGACCGAACTGGGTGGTAGCAGGGAAGGGCCCGTGCTACAGCTGGATGGTGGATATGAAGAACCGGTTGAAGAGCTGCTGTTCATTACAGAACTGGACAGCTGGCCACTCGTCTGTGAGACATGGGAGTGGCTCCCTTCCAAAGCGGAGGACAAGGAGGTGGCGCCCTGGCCATTCAAAGTGGGCGGCACCCTGATAGGCAGCTGGTGCACAGGTGGTGTAATGAACCCATGCAGCTGGAGCTGGCTGGGCATTGTGGGAAGTCCGGCGGATGGAGCTGCCGGAGATCCGGCGCTCGTGCTGTGGTGTGAGTGATGGTTGACGGATGACTGTGCTGGAGTTTGCCTGTTCATTAGCGCCACCTGGCTGCGAATCTGTTCTATCAGCTGGAGCTGGTGGATTTGCTGTTGCTGCAAAGCCATTAGCTGATCCAGGATCATGGGGATGGCCATGGTGGACACGCCGCCGCCCACCGCCCCACGGAAGCTTTGGGAGAACTGCGCCACGGCCACGCGGGTTCCGTGCAGAGTCTCCAGCGTGACGTTGGTACTGGGCATGTTGTATCCCGCCGCCGAAGACGAGGCCGCGCCCTCCAGCTGAGGTAGGCTGACATCCGGCTTTGGCGACACGTCCGGATCCTCGGGGTCCAGCGCTTTCTCGGGAGACAGTTCCACCTCCATGGGTTCGTCCTCCTTGTCCAGGGCGGCCGTCCGCTCCAGGGTCACCTCGGCCCCCTCGTCCACCTCGCCCGGGGTGTGCCGGCCCTCTCCCGCTTCCTCGCTGTCCCCCGGCTCGCTCGGGCAGCTGGGCACGGGCGAGGGCTCGGCCGGGTACTCCTGCGTCGGGTCGGCCGTGACTTCATTGTCGTTGACGATGAGCACCAGGGTGTTCTTCGTGCAGCTCTTCAGATGCTCGCAGAAGTCGGACCACTTGAAGAACTCGGCACAGCACTTCTCGCACACGTGCGTCTCCTCGCTCCCACTGCGACTCTCGTTACCGCTGTCGGCATCGTCCAACACCTCACCTGAGACTGAGAGGGAGAGGGAGAGAGTGAGGAGAGCACAGAATAAATGAATAAGTAATCTACAGACATGCAACACATTTCTCAGCACAACGCCTTGGCAAAGATTTAACCTTTCATGCTTTTTTTTGCCCCTCCTTCTTACCATAGCTAAAATCAATATTCCTCTTTTTTCTATTCTGAACAAATCGCCGTAGTTCACCAATTCTCAGGGCCCAGTTTGGTGTGTTTCATTCCTCTCCATGCAGGCAGCTAATAATTTTCTTTGTGCAATCCATCAAATTATGAGGCCCTATCAATTGTGGATACTGCCGCTTAATGAAATTCCATACTAGGTATTGATTTCCAATATTTTCATACAATTCACAGCTGCTGTGCCTGTTGAGTACAAATAAGGTCTTTGATAACCCTATTAGGATTCACCTCTACTATCAAGCTACCTCATTTCCACCTGAATTTCAAACGCCTAAGCCTCTTCGTTTAGCATTGCTAGGGTAACGCGTACCCTCTGCTTTTCACCTTCACCACAGTCTAACAGCTCATCAGCCTACCAGCAGCTTTCTTGATGTTGCCCGACTTCACAATTTAGGCCCTATAATTGCAGAAGGAGGTTCTGTATATTTTTATCCCATGAGAAAAATCATGAGTAAAATGTGAAGAATAAACAATGTTCATTACGCAACACACAGTGCCGCTCTATGAGAAATCTATAGTAACTCGGTGTTATAGTTGTTACCGTCCTTCCTATGTGCGTATATATGTTTCCTTTCCGTCTCTCTCTCTCTCTCTCTCTCTCTCTCTCTCTCTCTCTGTCTGTCTGCTCCATCCTCTCTGCACCAGTAAATTACACACTTCTGCCATTGCTGAAATGGTGATTATTAGTTTCATATGTTGCTGGAAGCCACTTCCTCTGCTGCATATAGCTGTCATGTGACCGCACGGGGCACGCAAACGCAGCCCCTGTCCGGACCGTGAAGACCAGGCTGATCGGCACTTTTCAAATGAAAGAGTGTGTGTGTGAGTGTGCGTGTCTGTGTGTGTGTGTGCGTGCGCGCGTGTGTGTGTATGCGTGTGTGTGTGTGTGTGTGTGTGTGTTAATTATCTCCATGGAGTAAGCATGCTACTTTGTTACATAGAACTGCTTCACTTCAGAGACCCTGCCAGCTATGCCAGAAGACGTGATTACACAAGCAGGAGGAAGAAGAGATTTTTTTTTTTCTTGCTACCTATGCAGTTTGCAGACGAGGACGACTTTAGATTGATGGGTTGTAACGAGAGATGATTAGTCTAACGAGAAAGCACATGCTCCTCATGTAACATTATGAGTTAATTATTTGTGACAAGACATTCAAATTTTATAGCATTGTTGCGATCAGCTTCCGATTACTGACTTCCACATTGTACCCATGAGAGTAAGTAAAAAAAAGCTTCGGATCTGTTTGAATTTAGTCGTAAGTCTAAATGAATAATTCTGTTGTTCAAAAACAAGCGCATGTCTGCATCTAAAGCCTTTGTCTTGTCCATCAGCTCATCTCTTCATCTGATATGTTTAAAATATCCTTCTAAATAAATAATAAAAAGGCAGCATAATTAGGTCCAACACTGAACCTTATATACACCTTCTCAAACACACACACACTCGCGCACACACACTCAAGGACTTGCACACACACACACACATACGCACACACAGACACAAATGGCATTTAAAAAATCTGTAAGTGTACAAGAAACGGAGGTCAGTCAAATCTGAGAGCACACCGCATCCCTTGACCATTGGGAAAGCACTGGTAACAGTGGTATGGCACTGGTAACTGTGGGAAGGCACTGGTAACTGTGGGAAGGCACTGGTCAAGCTAGTGAAGTCCATTGTTGTGTTCTGTATTAGCAATCAGAATTAAAAACAGCAAGAGTAGTTCTTACATCTCAGAACCTGTACTAACAACAATGACTCATTTCATTACAATCCATGTTCAGGTATAGTTCATTAAACGTGTAACACCAGACATTGATAACTACAGCAAAGCAAACACCTTTCTTTTGTTTCCTTTTGTTGTATTAACTGTAGTTTAACGGCACAAGGACTCAAACGCTCAAATATGAACAGTACAGATGCTGGAAAAAGGGACCAGCAAATACACGACGCTAGAAATAAATGTACTGACCAAGAAAATCTTGCTGTCCCACTGACATTGGTCCTCATTTCCATAACAGAAGGGTGAAAGGTCAGGCCATTTGGAGTCATTGTTTGGACCGAATAATCATTAACAGAAAATTAGCGTTATTGCTTTTGTCTTTCCAGGAAGCAGAGATGCTTCCTTGACAAAATGCACATCTTTCAGACAGAATACCGCACAATAGTCTTCGCTCAAACTCACAGCAGAATAATTCTAAATAGTTACTACTGTGAACATTAATAGAAATATTATACAGAAATAAGATAAAGGTAAGATAAGGAATTATGAAGGTATTATATAATGACATTATAAAAATGCACTTAAGTCTAACAAAGGTTCATCTATAATTTCATTTTTGGCTTTGAGATCATCCATTTTAACCAGTTTTACCTGAACACTGAAAGATTTGTGTTTATATTGCGATGTGTGTGTGTTGTGTGTGTGTGTGTGTGTGTGTGTGAAGGAGAGAGAGAGAGGGATGCGTGTGTAAGAGTGAGACATAAGAGTATGTGTGAGAGAAGGTGGTATTGATTCTTCTACCACGCGAGAGAAACGGAGGCATTTTGAAAAATCCGATGCGTTTTCATCCTCTTAAGAGTCCTCCCTTTACTCAGATGCAAATATGAAGCCCCGTGGAATCAATAGGAGGATTGTACACTTTGAATCATTGTATCCACTATCTTGCTTTGCAATCTTTGGCATGCTAACTGAAACCACTAATCTTGTATATTATATCAGATAGAGTTTGCAAGCTCTCAGCTAATTCAAAGAACTAAAGAGCATGATGTATTGGGAAGAGCATACAGAAATGACAAACCCCTCATTGCTTAACATGTCCAATAATCGTTTAAAGTGTGACACCCAAGCATGTATCATAGCAACGACTCTCTCTCTCTCTCTCTCTCTCTCTCTCTCTCTCACACACACACACACACACACACACACACAAAGGTCAAATAACCTACTCAAAGAAGAAAAGCTGTCAGTACCCTCTCACGCAAGCCATTTTTGTGCAAGATCCCATTAAAGCCAAATAACTCAGTATAACAATGAGACGTCAGCAGATGACATTAAGACTTCCTGACTCTTTGGCTGAAAGCAGCATGGAGGGTTTTAATCCGTATCCTCTCTGGGAATCTATAACTCTGTCGTCTTCTACCACCAACACCCCCCCCCACCACCACCACCGCCCCCTTAACTACATTAAAAGCATTCTTGTAAGTGTTTAGGCAAGCTTGGGATCTTTTAGAGAGAGATGAATCTCTATAGGTCCAGGCAGGAGGGGATACACACGCCTGCTGATTTTAACAATGTTAAGAAATTCCTGTGTGAATGACACTTTTTTCCACTGCCCCCCCCCCCCTTCTCTCCCCCCTCCCTCCTTTTTTACTGTCTGAAGGGTCTTTTCTCATCACTGTTTTCACTGACAAATCTTTGTTCCCCTCTTATAGCATTTTTTTTTTACTTCGTTTTTGGTTTCACAGGCCAGCCACCCCGCAGAGAGCACCAGCCCAGTCACCGCCTCTGACAGGAAAGACCGAAGATGAGCTTAGAAGCAGAAGAGGGTAAGAGACAGAGAAAGAGAGAGAGAAAGAGAGAGAAAGGGTGGTTGTTAGTGACAGATAGAGAGACGGAGTAAGAGATGGCTTGCCCAACCTCTGCCCTCGTGGTACAGTAAGCACTCTATGCCCTCCTGAACAGAGAGGGCTTTATCGCCGGGGCGCAGATGTGGCGTGGCAGGAACATTAGCGGTTTGTTAGCGCAGCGACAGCGATACGCCGCTCGGCAACGACACTCTGGCTGGCAGGGACTCTCGACCGCGCCGTGTCCCCCCCCCAGCTAGCGGCCGCCGTGACCCGGGGGTTGGCGCTCACGCAGCTCCAGTGAGAGGGCTTCACACATCGTGTCGTCACCTTGGCCCAGGGCACCGTCGGCTAACGGCTCGAACAAAAGCTAACGCAGGCCGCAATGAGGTTGGGAGTTACCCGGGGTCCCTCTCATTCTCCAGAGCTACGTCCCACAGCTAAGAAGCACACGGGCGGTGTGGTGTAGTGGGTAATGATGCTGCCACCCCCTGTAGGGGACTGGGTTTCAAACCCAATCTGGGCAAATGCTCTCTGTTATACCAATAAGAATGCTTGAGCAAGACTCTTAACACTACACTTTCCTACCTGTTATATGCCTGTGGTGTTAAGCTTTGAAAAGAGCTTTCAAATGAAGTAGTGTACATAAGCAAACACTGTGTTAGGAATATTTAGCTCAGGTATTAACTAAGCATAATACAGGAAGGGGGAGGCAGACAGTGGCTTGTGTTCATGTCTACAGACAAACCCACCCTGTGTGTGTGTGTGTGTGTGTGTGTGTGTGTGTGTGTGTGTGTGTGTGTGTGTGTGGGTGTGTGTGTGTGTGTGTGTGTGTGTGTGTGTGTGTGGGTGTGTGTGTGTGTGTGTGTGTGTGTGTGTGTGTGTGTGTGTGTGTGCGTGGATCTGTGTGTGTTCTAAGCAGACCCCTTGGCCCTCGGGGGCTCAGAGGCTGGGGCCAGGGGACGCAGGCGGAGATGAAAGCCCACCACCGTTAACACTTTCGAGGGCGCCTTGTAAGGCCGCCTGCCAAGGTCAGTGGCACACGTGTACTAATTGTATTATGAACCTGACATCCGACGTCTGCTTTAGGCAGGGCCGCCCAGGCAAAGGTTAAGTCAGCGCACGGCATCAAAGACGCACTGTCGGGGGGCAAATGGGGAGGTGGCCGTGGGGCAGGGGTGATTTGAGGAGGGGGGGTTAGTGCTTCATGGGCACTGCATGTGCTCACACCTTCTCAGTCACACTGCACAATAGAGTCCTATTAGCCAACATTTGACAACAATGTGAACTCCAGACAAAAGACAGGCACACATAAAAAAAGTGTGTGTGTGTGTGTGTGTGTGTGTGTGTGTGTGTGTGGTGTGTGGGGGACTGGGATCAAACCTGGCTTCTGAGAAATGAGGTTTGAAGAAAGGGATGATGGGAGAATCTTACAGAAAGCACACAGCAAACCAGCAAACGTTTACCGAAATATGAACGCGCTCCCTCGGGAAAGACAAACAGAACAAGCTCGAAAGTGCAGCAGCTGGTTGGAGTGAGTTCTGGCACGGGGCGGCGTGCACCTATCAGAGCTCTGAGGTCCAATAACGCAGCGCTGCTCGGGACCTGGAGACACGCTGTGTTCCTGCATTACTGATCTAGTACAAACGGATCGCTGGTGCTGGGGGCCAGCTTGGTCAGAAGGGTGGCCCACACGGCGATCTGCTGTACGCCGCAGGACTACGGGTCGTGAAAACCTGTCCACGTTCAGGGTGTGACCGCGGGAGAAATGGTCAAACCTGTGGTCTGCACAACACTCGCAGACCATTTCGAGTGTCGATACCTGACCTATGTATTCACACATGCATTATAAAAAAAACTATTTCAATGCCATTCTTATCATGGTGTGTGTGTGTGTGTGTGTGTGTGTGTGTGTGTGTGTGTGTGTGTGTGTGTGTGTGTGTGTGTGTGTGTGTGTGTGTGTGTGTGAGAACTGCTGTAGGGATTTCAGATTGTAGGTATCAATGTATACTTCCAAGTGCTATGTCCAGTGAGACAAAGAATCTTTGAATTGTGGAGGATCAGGAAACACTAATAACCTACAGCACTGCGCAAGCCAAAGGCGCCTCTCCGAGATGGCCAGCCCATCCCCTCACTATCAATACGGTTCCTCCGTGTTTCCTTAGCTTGGTCAGCATCACGAGTCGCAAACAACATTAGTGAATACCGCTTAGGACGCTAATGGTTTAAACCGATAACGAATAAGGAAACGTTTTAGGTTGTCTTAGTAAAACATTTTAAATCAACGCGATTATCTGGTTTAGTCTGTCGAGGATTCACCTTTCTATATATACTTTATTTATGTAAATACTTTATTGAGTTGGTTATTGAACTACACTGACAAAGTGCTGCGAAGCAATATTAATTTTAAAAGCTGAAAACGTAGGCCTTAAGTAATACTGTTAGAGTTTTAAAAAGTATTGTAGGATAAAACATGGTGATAATGTTGAATTCTGATTTTTAAAATGCACACGTCGATTTTATAATCCACACAAATTCTACAGCGTAACCTTACAGTTCTGACGCGATTCAGGAAATATATATCTAACTACTGCCATAAAACAAATATTTAAAATCATATAATGCGATGTACCAAAATGAAACGAATAGAGCAAGAACTATTACCGCTAGATGTGTTACATCCAAGATAATATAAACACTATGCTTAGTGTATGTAGATATATAGGGTCATAATATTTTTGCGATAGTCCTGAAAGAGCACAATCACCTTTTCATAAAGCAGTATTTGAAACTCAGAACTCACAACTAGTGTCAGGACGTAGACACATTAACTGCTTCAAAATGTAAATCGATTCTATACCTCTGCACAAATATTTATATTATAACATTTGTAAATTAATCGCACTTCACAGAGGTATTTAAAAAAAAATACTACCCTCATATGGCGTGTAGAAAGTCAAATAAACCATGAAAATATTTTAGAATTGTGAAATTATATCTAACAATGACACAAATGATAATGCGAATTTTAATAACATCTCTCTAAATATGTTTGCTAATTACACCAACGACTGTATTTTCTCTAGTAGTTAATTTGTCATTTTACAGAGCCTGCGACATAGCTGTCCTTAGTTATTTTAAAAGATAACCCACACACTACAAATGAACCTTTTTTTTCTGTTCTGCGAGGACGATGGAAAACAACTGAAGTGTGAAAATGCCATGTCGTCGAGTAAACAAAAAACATTTCCATAACAATAAGCATCGCTTTGCACTTAATTTACCCGGGAATATGCAATCGTATCCTTTACAAACAGCACAATAGACGTCTGTGAAGAAACAACGACTACCTCAGTTTGCAAGAACTTGTCTCCTGTTTCATTCTTTCTTTTATTAGATGGTAGTTAGATGCTGAATTCTAGAAAGTAACCAACCGACGAGATGTAGTAAAATAATTTGAAAAATACTAATGACGATATAAATATGAGTATATGAGAGTATATGAGAATATTGCCATGCTGTGCCGTCCTGTAGTACGCTAAACAAAAGTTTCAACACAGCGTAAAATGTATAATTGAGTATTATTAGTAGATATAGCAAATACGTTGGTATTTCTGGTATATGAAATAAGTTATTTTATCAAATGTGTATTTCCAGTGACTACCCAACTATGTTGTCTTAGAAGCATCCCCAATTGTAAATACAGACTACTCTATTGATGGTGTTTATGTAATTCCAAGAGTGTATTTTAATAGTTAAGAAATCATAAGCGACGAAGTAGTCCTCTTGTATTTCCACACGAGACCACCTGTACTTTTGCCGGAGTGTATTTCCCCCCAAGCCCTTAAAACTATTCTTTACACAGCCTTCGAGCGACGAGCCATGCACACAATTTGATACAGGCAAAGAGAACAAATTTCAAAGTTTATGACTGTCCATTAGCAATGTTGATAAATATTTGATGGATATTTCCGAGAGGCATTGTTTATGTTAACTGAGCTTGGTCTCTGTGAACCAAGATGAAACGTCTGATATCCCAAACTTTTTAACTACAGGCTGCGCTTAAACTGTTAATATATAACCTAAACTACCTGTCCCCTATTAAATAATCGCTTCAAATAGGAATGTTAAATAAACTGGATGTGTTGTTGAATACTGCATTTTAATACATGAGCCCGTTAATAAGTAAACTTGCATTCAGTGCACGCGCTGAGACGAATAAATGCGTAAAACTATTTACGACTCTTGCCACAGTTAAAGAAAAGGGCGATATTACTGTTCCTATTTGAGACAACTTCGCACAATGCGTGAAGGCTGCACTGGACTTGAGTACAAACCTGGAAGATGCAAACCAGCGGGGTTCATTCAGTAACTTGACAAACCCCGAGAAATCTTACTTTTTTTCTGCATAAGATAAAAAAAACTTACCATTTTCTGAAACTACCCCCAGTATCGGAGGGTCGTCGTCCGACTTGAGATGCTGTGGCTTCGCTTGCTTCCGACGGGACATGCTGCAGTCTCGGTGACGCTCGCTGCTGCTTTTTGCAGATACATCAGCAGCGCGCGACTGGAAAAAAAAAATGTTCACAAATAGTCGAGTTGCAAAATTACGGAAATTAGCTGGTGTTGCTGTTGTGTGGATTGCGCATGTCGGTGTATAATTATGATAGTGAATAATGCATCGCGATTAATGGTGCTGTGTGAGGGGGATTGGCTGAGGTCCAGCGGACACGCTGAATATGGTAATGAGGGAAGGACTTTTGCAATTAGCTGCTCCAACCTCAAACTATCTGTCTCTCTGTCCGCTGTCTTCCCCCTCCTCCTCCAGAGCACCAAATCCCTTATTACGCCCAGCAGTTGGGGGGGTCTTCAATCGAGGAAGGTCAGCTTCTTTTCTTTATCCGCGGGGCTTTGCCTCTCTAGGGCTGCAGATTCATTGCGTTCTCGTGTTCTTTTGTTGCACACCGTGCGTCAGCCGTTTGCACCGCATATTCCAGCCCAAGAAGTCGTCGTGCCGTTGTTTTTACGTTTGGGTCCTTGTTGTGGATAACTTTTACCCCATGAGTGCTGGTTCCGAGCGTCCCACTCTTCCCGTCCCGTCCTCCGCTTTGATGTCGGGGTTACCGAGGCGCGAGCGCCTGTAGGTTTTGTATCATCCTCTCATAAAAAAGTTGCACGTATTGCTGGTGTACATCCCCAGTTCATAAAAGTTGAGAGTAAAACTGGACTCAGTTGTGACTTTTTTTCAGTTACAACATATAATATTTATAACTTCTTGTGTTTTGTCCGACGTAAACATAAGAATAAGCTTAACGCCACAATTAGTCTGTGAAAGTTTGTAAAAGTAGCCTGTTTTGGAGATGATGCGTCTTCTGTCCGCAAACAGCAGTTTAATAAGTTGTTGGTTTTCGCGACGAGGCAAAAAAGAGGAGATGAAAGTTAAACCAGAAGCAGTTCGGTCCAGTCTCGCCTCCCAAAGCGACGCATCCAGCACCGGCCGCTTTAACCGGTCTCCACTCCCCGTTGGCCGGTACGTAGAAAACACCGATATCAGAACCGTTAGCTGTTGTCCTGTTTTGCAGATGCAGGCGACGTGGCAGCAGTAAAAACTTGCACGACGGTCTTTGATGCGTCCTCGGGCGATGCGATGCGCGCGTGCGAGAGGAGAGGTTTGTTGCGGCTGCCGCTCGCGCCCACGGTTCCGTGTGCAGGCTGCGTGTCGTGTGAGACGGAGTTAAACCTAGAGCTGAAGTTCAGCCCATTGCGTTCAGCCACCGCTAGGATGTACTACACCGTCTCCGTCCCCCGCACCTCACTTTCTGCTTCAGGATGGACCGAGCACGCTCGTCGTTAAATAAATAACCACCTAAGCCAAAAAATTGCTTGATTCATACGACTTGCAAAGAATTAAAGGGCAGAAATGGGGTTGTTTTGAATATGGAAATTATACCTGAATTTCTGAATTTATTTAAAACAGAAACAACCGAATATCTCTTTATTGTGATTAAACTAACTATATGACGCTGAAAATACTGAATATAAAAAAAAATAGATAAATATGACACCATAAAGAATAATTTTTGTCGAATGCAACCCTTAAGAAGAGTTTTTAAAAGGCACAAGTGTCGTAAATTGGAGTTTCGTGTAGGCTATAGCCTACCTCGATACCGAATGGCAAGATAACTTACATATTTATTTTTGAAAGGTATCAGTCACCGGTCTGATACTTTATCAAGGGAACAGACTTGGTACATGTGGCGAAGGGGATGTTTCCCTTTATATGAAAAGTTCCTTTGCGTTCAAATATTTATTACCCCCTGGAGTGCCACTGACATTATTATGGCATTTCTGTGGGAGATGATTTCTGACCGTTTCGATTGTAATTTGTCTAAACAATACCAGAATTTAAATTGCTTCTAATTTTAAAACTGCAATCAATCCCACACGCCAGGCCGAACGCAGTCTGTTCGGACTATTAATATCTCGAAACAGCAATTAGTAAGTCGGCCTTTTATTCGGTCTCTTTTCCAACCACGGACGCACCTTTTACTAAACGCAGGGAGCAATTACAGCCTAACGTACCACACACGGTCCCTCAGTTTGCAAAAGTCCAAACATGTGACTTTTGTCTTTTGAAGTAAATGCATCTAAACGTTTAACTGCATGAATCAAGTGAATGTATTTGAACAGAAATAGGTGCGATTAAGAATATCTCCGCCATTTCACGAGCTGACTTAATTTGTTTATTTTATTTTAAAAAATTTTGTCTTTATAGGAATTTAATCTCTTTTAAATTAGGACCGTATTAATACACGCCTGCATTACATCGCAGTGCCCTCACGCTGCACAGAAACTCCGAGGTGTGACTGTATCAGTCCTGGCGCAGTTTGAAACGTGCGCTTTTCCCTAGTGGTCGCAAGGTGCACGACGTGACACTTACCTTGACAGCAAGGTCATTCTATGCGTAAACTTTTGTCCCATCCACCCTTCCCTCCATCTAGAAGTTATGTCCAAAAGGCTGTTATTATCTGGTATTAATAGATGCGGCCCCAGGAAGACAAAATCAGCTATTGATAATTGCGAGGAGTAGCCCTGCTACAGTATCGATCGGCTTGTCCTCAACCTCCCTGGTATAGAGAGATAAGAAGGCACTCTCTTTAGTGCAATATAATTTCTTTTGACCTATCTGCTTGCTACAGGCTTATGATGAATAGCTGGAGTAGCTAAAGTCCTTTATCACGAAACTTACCCCTTGATATAATATTGATTCTTTATAACTAGCTCGGCACACAAAAATCAAACTGTCCACTTGGCCATCATCATCATCAATATCATCACAATGGGCCCGGAATGAGGATCTGTCTCTGTGGAGGGCTTTTACAATCTCTCCTCTAATCTGTATTTCTCTGATGATGAAAGGGAAAGGATGGAAAAGACGTGTAAAGGGGAAAGTATCCCCTAATCCAATACACACGTTGCGTGGCCAGGAAGAAAGAGGACAGTTAAACAACAAAAGGCGATCTGAGGAGTTTAGCAGCATATAGAAATTTATTTTGCGGGTCGGATTTCGACGAATAGCTACCAGGAACGTCTTGTTTAGTCTTTTTCGTTATTATAAGGTGACGTCAACATGTGTCTGTAGTTAACATTTAAGATTAAGCGTTTTTAAATTTTAATATGCACTTTGGATCGTTTTGCTTGCATTGATCTATATATCTATATATTTGAAAAGTCTGAAAATGAACGCCTTCAGATATTTTGTTCACATACCCTCAGGATGGACGTTTCAGTATATACTGCAGTGTGAATATGCACGTGTCTATTAAATGTCAGGACAGGAAACCCGGTGTGTGGAAGAGAAAAGACTTAAATACTGATGGATATTCGGCTAGATTTCCTTTTCTCTCTCTCTCTCTCTCTCTCTCTCTCTCTCTCTCCCTTGTTCCTAGCAATTAGACTACTGCCTTTGAATGGATATACTCCCTGCATTCCGCAAAGCGGTGCTCACCATCGGGGAGGGCGCTGTGCTCGCGCGTCCCAGCGCGCGCGCGGATGCTCGCCACAAATAAACACAACAAACAGCTTTCCGAGACCACGACTCGTTCTCCGCTTCAGGTTTACGTGGTAGGTGCGGTAGAACTGTGGGGTAAATATTAATGTGAATATTTCTCGTATGTTCGGTGTTTTTAAAGTACCTTATCTCCCTACAGCGGGAGGAGTGCTCCGAGCAGGCCGCGCGCGCGCAGGATGCCAGACGCAGGTAGTGTGTTGCACGCCGGCAGCTTCACGAACAGCATCTCTGCACACACGTAGGCTATGTTTGAATGACACGAACTCGCTGATTTATCGTTTCTTTGCAATCTTTGAAGCTTCTAATTATTTGTTTTGCGCAGTATCTTGATTCACTTGTTCTTTTCCCCTGATCACCATCGAATTTGTAAATAATTAGCATACGGCATCATAAATCTTAGTGCAGATCCTATCTCAGCTTCTAATGTAACTAATTCTTTATTGTACTATAAACTAATTAAAAATAAGAGATAACAACACATATGGCACCTATAAATGAGCATTTCCACAGTATGGAATTAGAGGAGGTGTTAGTCCAACAGAGTTTTACCTCTGGTTATGTTTACTCTAACCATTTAAAGATTCCCCACATAGACACATGCTCAAAGACACATGAACACACACACACACACACACACACACACACACACACACACACACACACACACACACACACAGGATGCTGACGATGTCGCCGCAAGGCCCAGTCCCTGGTGAACGTGAGCGGTGCATTTTTAGACTATGACATAATGGACCACCTCCTGATTGGACCGGGATGTGCGTGACATTCTTTTCCTGCCTTGTCAAGATATGAAGCCTCATTTGCATGACACTGCAATAACAAGATTATCCTGTGCAAAGATGCAGAAATGCTGCGTGTTAGCAGATGGAGCAGTTATGGGGCTGTGAGGTGCTAAACGCCAGATCTGTCCCATGTCCTGTGTGGCGTTAAGGAATTGTCTCCAGCAAATCTACTTAGAAACATGACTTAGGTCAGGAGAGTGGGGCAAGTTCTCAGTGCTGGATGGGGTGAGTGAAGATTTGGAATATTTAGCAAGTGATGTTTTGGAGTGTTGGGCAAGTGGAGTTTTTATGTATTGGGCAAGCAGTGGTTTGATGTGTTGGGTGAATGGTGTTTTGGAGTGTTGGGTAGGGTGTGTGATGTTTTGGAGTGTTGGGCTAATAGTATTTTGGAGTGTTCGGGGAGTGGTGTTTTGGAGTGTTGGGTAGGGTGTGTGATGTTTTGGAGTGTTGGGCTAATAGTATTTTGGAGTGTTCGGGGAGTGGTGTTTTGGAGTGTTGGGTAGGGTGTGTGATGTTTTGGAGTGTTGGGCTAATAGTATTTTGGAGTGTTCGTGGAGTGGTGTTTTGGAGTGTTCGTGGAGTAGTGTTTTTGAGTGTTCGGGGAGTGGTGTTTTGGAGTGTTCAGGGAGTGGTGTTTTGGAGTGTTGGGTAGGGTGTGGGATGTTTTGGAGTGTTGGGCTAATAGTATTTTGGAGTGTTCGTGGAGTGGTGTTTTGGAGTGTTCGGGGAGTGGTGTTTTGGAGTGTTCGGGGAGTGGTGTTTTGGAGTGTTGGGTAGGGTGTGTGATGTTTTGGAGTGTTGGGCTAATAGTATTTTGGAGTGTTCGGGGAGTGGTGTTTTGGAGTGTTGGGCTAGTGGTGTTTGGGAGTGTTGTGGGGGCTAGTGGTGTTTCTGCTACAACTATGTGTGAATTCTCTGTCTCAGTGCTGTGGAATCAGCTAATACACATACACACACACACACACACACACACACACACACACACACACACACACACACACACACACACACACACACACACACACACACACACACACACTGCCACGAGCAGTGTGATGAAAGCTTACTAGGCTGCCGGACTGTAAAGTGGAAAGACGCAGGCTGGTGGGTCACTCATTGGTCCTACTGCTACCACACAAGAGCAGCATTCTCTCTCTCTCTCTCTCTCTCTCTCTCTCTCTCTGTCTCTTTCTCTCTCTCTCTCTCTTTCTTCTTTCTCTCTCTCTCTCTCTCACACTCTCTTTCTTCTTTCTCTCTCTCTGTCTCTTTCTCTCTCTGTCTTTATGTCTCTCTCTCTCTGTATCTCTGTGTGTCTGTCTCTCTCTTTCTGCATCTTTGTCTCTCTCTCTCTCTGTTTCTCTCTCTCTCTCTCTCTGTTTCTCTCTCTCTCTATCTCTCTGTTTCTCTCTCTCTCTCTCTCTCTGTTTCTCTCTCTCTCTCTCTCTCTCTCTCTCAGGGAAATATATAGGCATATGTACCTCTGCAGCCACATTCAGATACGCACTTTCATGAATACACATGGGCACACACACCTGTTGCCAAGGTTGTAATGGAGAACAACATGCATAAATAATAAGACTTGTAGCTAGAGCTGAACAAAGTGGCAGCTGCCTGTGTTTATCTGTGAGGGGTGTTTGGTCTCCCTTGTAATGAACAGAGCTTCATTTTATTGGCTTCTGCCTTCAGCACACACACACAAGTCTAAACATTTCTAAGAAATTGTACCGTATTACAAGGTACCAAACATGCAATTACTTTGCGAGATGGTGGCCTCTTCCCTTATCACTTATTCGCATGACACATTTACATTAGCTTCAAGTGGAAGCCCATGACAATAAGGAGACTGACGGTTGGCTCATGACACGAATAAAATGCGATCTGATTGGACATATCAAACATAATTGAGACGAATGGAACTGACCGATTTAATCTGTTACTTTAATTTTATTAGCAACTTGGGTGTAATTGGACTTGGTGCTGGAAGCCTTGCGCAGACATATAATGGCCATTGGTCTCCGTGCAGGACAAATGTGTCAAACTCCTTTTATAAAGGTCGGGAGCTGTCTGCCCGCGATCACGTCTCCCCTCGCCACGGCTGGCCGACAAAAAGTAGGGGAGTGAGATGGGGGCTGATTGAATGTGGTGTGTGTGTGTGTGTGTGTGTGTGTGTGTGTGTGTGTGTGTGTGTGTGTGTGTGTGTGCGCACACAAGTGCAGTTGCAACCAGATGCGTGAATGGAGTGTGTATGTCTGAAAGAGACAGAATGAGAAGATGGCAAACAAAGTGACAGAGAGAGAGAGAGGGAGAGAGAGAGAGAGAGAGAGAGAGAGAGAGAGAGTGGCCAGAGAAGAAAGATGCAGCAGGTAACTCTCAGTGCTATGGTCACCACTGCTACAGTGCAGCCTGGACCACAGCGAAAGGCCAACACATCTTTAAGTGTGTGTGGTGGAGGGAGAGAGCCGAGCTGACGTGCTAAACCCAGAGACAGAGTCAAATCTCCCCTCCCTTCCTCTCCCAGAGCTGTCCAGTAACACCACACCAGCGGGGACCTTCCCCCTAAACCCACAGACCAGGCGGTCAGCTCCGTCACACGGGATACCTTCGCTTGTCTGGGACGGTCCCACACTCCCCCTACACACGCAGGGGGTCAATCCCTGCGTACACACGCAGGGGGTCAATCCCTGCGTGCCTGGATCATCAAGGGTTGTAGACAGTAACGGGTGCGATCGTGGCCCTGCCACAGCGCTAGACAGGAGGTGCGCAGATGATGTCATGCTGATAAATAATACCTCGCTTTGTCATTCTGTAATGGAACATTCAATGAAGTGGTCACACCTGTAGCTGCCTTCCAAGTGCTCATGAGGTTTTCATTCAAATCCTCTTTGGCCGAATGTGACACAGCCAATGACGTTTGTCATGTTTCCTGGAAGAGCAAAAGATACGATATAATCACTCCAGCTCTCTCTGTTTCTGTCCCCTGTGTCCCTATGTTGTCATCCCTTTCATGGACGTCTCTGTCACACGCGCGCGCACACACACACACACACACACACACACACACACACACACACACACACACACATACACTGATATATTTGGGAGTATTGATTTAAAAATCAAAAAGGGGTGAAATCAGTCCTCAGCTGGGGTGTGTGTGCGCTTGTGTTTGAGCCTGTAAGTGTGAGCGGGAGCTTCATGTCAGACTGGCTACTGGTGACAGACACACTTGGGGAGTTGCATGTATCACTCCCTTTTTCTAGAACATTCTCCACAGCCTCCGGCTCCCAGACCAGACGCGTGGGGCACAGTGGTTGTTCACCCGGTGACGCCGGGGCTCTTCCGTGTCCCTTAGAGAGTACCCGCTGCTCTAACCGATATCCAACACGATGATTCTTAAGACATATTTTTCAAGAATCAGAGGATCGGATATTTTTTCCGGATCGTGTTCGTAACGGCGCTGAGAGGGGTGCGAATGGGAGAAGTGAGATAAACATTAGCTATGAACGTTTATGGATGTTGTGCAGAGCACTTAGCTGTCCGGCCCACAGGCATGGGGCCACACCGGGCCCCTCGGTAGGGGCCCCTGCATTTGTAAATGACATTGGTTATCTCGGTCTGTCTTTGCTCAGCCACTACTCCCCTTGCGTAGACTGGGAGAGGGCCTATACCTGCCTGAGTATAGAGTGTGTGTGTATATGTGTGTGTGTGTATGGTTATTAGATATGAAAGTGTGTGTGTATCGTCTGTCTAATATTTACGTAATTTATGTAATTTCTTTTAATTTCTAATTTTATTTGGATTTGTAAGATTCTGTGTAATGTCTGCTAAGCAGATGAAGTGTATTCTGGGTATATCCTTGAATGAACGCAATCCTATCATAGAATACAGACAAGCTTTACAATGTCTGACTATAAGACAAAACGTTATTATTTTAAACAATTTCTTTCAAAAGAGAGAAGGCTTGTCATTCAGACTTTTCACACCAAACACAAAAGCTCTACACCACAGAAAAGGGAGGGGGGGGTTAAATATGGAAATTTTTGCAAATATGTATTTGAATGCGTCTGAATTCACGTCTGCAGCAAGCAATAACAAAAAAGCGTATGGAAAGCAAATCACAAAACTGAAAAAAACCCAAAATAAATAAAACAAAAGGTGCAGACAAGATGGCCCACGCCGTTCCGCTGTGCTAAAAAGGAGAAGAGAAATAGGGA
>NW_027506917.1:943150-948150 GCF_052324685.1 Brachyhypopomus gauderio | reverse complement strand
CTCTATATGTGTGTATGCACACATGTTCATACGCACACACACACCTCAGATGTAATGTTCTCAGAGATCTTTCCCTTAATCATTTGCTATTCAGCGTCATGTGTTAAGTTCACATTTTTACACTGGCGTTTGGATCCTTCCACTGGTCATATCAGATAAAACTGAGTTTGATTCTCTAATAATTGATTGTCTCTTCTTCCGGCATCAATGTGTCCAAGTTATTTATTTTGGCATGCATCAAATGTAAGCGCCATTTGCATACGCACTTTAATTTAGTAAATTCTGCCTATGCAAAAGACCAGAGATTATTGGGAGAGATTTTAGGATGAAACACCTCGTCACACTAAGTGAAAAAAGAGCCTATGGACTTGTCAAAACAGAATAGGGGAGTTCCGTCACTCCGTTTGAGAAGAGAGGGGGAGAGGGAGGGAGAGAGAGAGAGAGGGTGGAGAGAGAGAGAAGGTTAGTGACAGTCTGATAAAAGATGTCTCCAAAACACTAATTAAAATTGAATACCCCTGCAAATGCAGCGTAACATGCAATCTCCAGGTAATTCATTTAGAGCCACCACTGCCGTGCAGGCCTTTATGTCTAATTGCTGTTGCTCTCGTACTCAGGAGTGCTCTTTGCTGCCTTTGTATTTTCCACACTTTTTGCTAACGCTATCTCTGAAAAACCCTCCCAACGAGTCTCTTAAACCCCCCCCCTCCCCTCCACACACACATTTCTCAATGTCATCTACAAAAAGCGAGGCTAATCAGGCTGAATAACGGAATGCTCTTGCGTCCTGAAGCTCTCCCGTGCCCGGTGAGCGCGAGCACCCTAATGTAAATCCGAGCTGCCAATCAAAGCTTCCATTACCAGGAGGGGGCGTGGCTAAAGAAGCCACAGAGGGACATGAGTGAAGTTTCACACTTTTCCACCGCTGTTTCCGCAGAGCTGTGACGACTGACTGCTTTTCTTTAAATGGTGAGGTCAGAGGTCAGAGTGTCACAGATTTCCCTCCATGTCTGTGCTCCCTATGCTATTTCACCAACTACACGTTTGCATTCCAAAGCACCATTTAAAGAAATAACAGATAATACAAAGCACTTTAAATAGTTACTCAACTAAATATTTCAAAACATGAAAGCATATAATGATGTAAACAGTTGACTGAAAATTATTAATGAAATAATATATGGCCAAGTAATGCACTGGATTTGCAATACACAAAATTTCCAAATAATTATAGTACAGGCATAGATGAACTGAACACTCAGAGCATGGCAAACCTCTTGTGTAAAGATTTTAACAAGTGTGAGAGTGCACAAATTATGGGATGGCATGGTCCATGCACGTAGTATTATAGAGTGCTGGGGTGGGTGTGGGAGGAGGAACTATTTTCCTCAGAGATCCGCGTGTCCCGGGGAGCCTAAAACAGCACGCACGGCAGACCAAACACAAACACACACTCTACAAAGGAGCAGCGTGACACAGCCATGACTGTAGGGTCTCCTGGTACAGGTCAGCTTGGCCAAACTTTAAAAATGACCACACGTAACGGCATATTAGTCAACACTGTGGACATGTTGATGTGTGAGAATTAGAAAGACAAAACTGCTGTGCTAGCCAAAAAATGCATATTCAAAGTACATTAACCGGAACTGCAATAGCCATCCTCATGTAGTGTAAACAAAAACAGAAATATTGTGTTTGTTTATAGTACAAAAGTGAGGTTTTATCTGTGAACATTTCTTATAGCTATTTCACCAAATATCTTTAATTTGTTTCTGTCTCCATGCCAAAATACTTGCTAAATTGCCAGCCAGACATCTTAAAATGTTTACTTTAGCAATGAAAAAAACCCCTTATAAACACATTCCTTGTAGCTGCTTAAACGTGTGGTGTGAGAGACTGTGTGTCAGACCCACGGTGTCCCACAATGCCTCCTGTTTTCCCACCGCTTTGAAGCGCTCCTAGTCCGCACTCGGGGGCGGAGCCCGGCTAGGTCCGTGTTGCTGATTGGTCTCCTGTACTGCACGAGGAAGCGAGTTTCTGTATCCTTGTGCCAAAAGCGGCTCCGCCCTGGTCCTGCCTTGTTCCCGCCCCTGCCTCGCTCTCGCTCCGCCTTGTTCCCGCCCCTGCCTTGTTCTGGCTCCGCCTTGACCCTGCCTTGCTCCCACCCCCATCCTGCTCTGGCCCTGCCCCTTGTTCTCGTCCAGGCCCCGCCTCCTGGGGGTGCACGTGCCGGTGCCTGTCTGCCACACTCTTTCCCATTTGACACGTACACCAAAGGTGGAGACGGGCCGTGCCAAAGCCCCTCCCCCGAGTATCGCCAGCAGTAAATCCCAGTCTCACTGTGGCCAGGAGGCGGGGCTTGGGTCAGAGATCAAACAGTCCCCCACCTCAGCAGTAGTAGTGTGTGTCAGTACTACTGGAGTGACCTTGGTCAGTGGAGTATGCCAGTTGGGTTTATTTATCCTCCAGTCGTTCTTGAAGAGATTTAAAAAGTTTTCAAAATGGTCCAAAGTTTCCTCCTTGCCGACACTCAGTACTGCTGCGTTTTCCTGAGAACTTCACACGAGTCTCACCACCACAGGCCGGCTTAAGCCTCCACATCAAAATCATAATCATAACTAATGAGGTCTCTGAGGGGAGGAGGGGGAGAGGGGGCCGCGTTTGAAGACCCTGGGAGGCCTGCTGTTCGCTGTATTAGCAAGCGGACGCTTCACTGAAGCAGGTAATAAATTGGCCTGTAACCACAAGCAGCCATAATCATAACAGGAAAACTTGCATTGTGGGAAAAGCCACGACTATTTATATCATAATCACATGTTTGAGGGAGTCGGTGTAAACAGCGAATTAACTGTAATCTTCGGGAAAAGCAGCGCGCTAAGAGGATGCCGGGGTCTTGACTGCAGTGGAGATTTACCGCATGTGATTAGGCCCTATTTTTAATGTCTGAGATGAATTCTTTTTTTTTCTTCTTCTTCTTTTACTTCAAAACGCATGTACAGTAAAATGAGTCAGACGGGGCCTCCCGCCCAAACAAGGGCATGTTATGTGAGTCGGGCAGCGGGGGCCTCATGACTAAAACCGACGGAGCCGCTCCCGAGATCTCCGACGGGGAGCTGTGAGATCCACGAGCTTGGCCTTTCCGCCCCGCCAGGTCCGAACCCGCCGCTCTGACGGGTCAAAGGTAATCGCAGCATGCTGGAGGGAGGGAGCGAGGGAGCTGTGCTATAGACACAGAGGAGATTCTCAGGGAGGATTATGCAAGTTCCCTATTTTAAAACTAAAATAACATAATAATCCTCTGTCTGCTTTCGCTCTGAATAAGCAGTGGCCTTCCTGTCTGAGTGAAATATTTTATAGCTGAGGGCAGTTTGATGACTAACTCAAACGCCCCTTGCCCTAGGTTATAATGGAAGACGCTACATATGAGGTAGGGGTCAGGGGTCACCTGGAAACGGCTATGCGGCTTGTGTACGTGTGCACGTAGGTGTGTGAGCCAGCAAAATGGGTCTTGTAGTCTTTGTGAGCCCGTGGCAACAGATAAACTGTAGTCTTTAAAGCCCAGGACGGCCCAGTACTGACTGCTTTGGGAGTGTGAATAAGGGTGAGACTTGGCAACATGGCTAAAGATTTTTATAAAAACCTGTAACTGTTTATCCATTTATAAGTATTAAAACACAAAATATTTCAAGTGACAACACAAAAGAGAGTCTTTTAAATGTATTTTTAGAAGTGCTGAAATGAAATACCTTCTTTTGCCAGCAGTAGGTTAATTTGTCATTATGGGTTTTAGGTTTTGGTTTTGAAGTCCAAAATCCATCAAACCGAACAAGTATTTTTCACCTAACGCTATAAGGTCTCCTGTTTTAGCGTCAGAAACGCGGCCCGCCGTGTCAGAGTAAATTGAATTGCTAGACTTAGTTTTAAGGCAGCGTGGGGGAAAAAAAAGTAGACGCAGGAACAGGAAAAGGAAGAAGGGCAGAAATAGTTGGTAAGTTTGACCCCCGCCGAGGGGGAGCTGAAAAGTCTACATCACCGAGGCGGTGGAGTGGAAAAAGACCTTTGCTTTTGTATTATGAGACGTTCTTACTACAACCGCCGTGGAGCACGGAGATGACGGAGCCCCTCTGGAAGGAAGTGGTCGGGCACGTCTGTGACTCGCGACGGCGTGACTCGCTCTGTGACTCGCGATTTGATAGGGATTTGTCGCACCTGTCTGACGCACCTGTCTGACGCACCTGTCTGACGCACCTGTCTGATTTACGTCATGTTAAGACAGCAAAACATATTCGGATGAGTGAAAGAAAAGGATAAAAAAAGAAAAAAATCTCTTAAAAAAGGATTTAGAGAAACTTTGTGGACCCTTAGGAAGGATCTGGATTTCTGACTCCTGACATCTTAGTCACAATAGAACCGATAAGTCTTATTTAACAAATGATACACAGAATGTTGCTATATCGTCATGTAACAAATGGTTTAAGTGAAGGTCACTGATGAAAAACGTATGTGAACCTGAGGGATAATGGCCTCTTTAGAAGAGGGTAATTGGAGTCAGGTGTTCCTGCCGTCGCCTGTGTGGGTTTGCTTGACCGGCCCTACGAAATAAAAGATTACAGAATTTTGCTTACTTGTTCTTTACAACAGATTTCTGTTCAATATCTCCCAGACAAAAAAAAAAAAGATTTCAAAGAACCTCAGGAGAAAAGTTACTAAAGCTTTTAAAGGACTTTAAGAAAGCAGTTCTAACAGTTTGGCTGACAGCCAGATAGGAAGTTTTTACTGTTCCTGGGAATGCTTGTTGTGCAAAGGCCAGCCGGTGCAAAGCTACGCCGGCGAATCAGAGAGGTGCTAAGGAGGCTTTGGACAGCATACGGGCATCGCTTTTGATAAAGTCTTAATGACGGCTTTAGAAGTCCACCATTAGGAAAACGCAGATGACCAAGGACCAAATGTAATAAACCGTTGGTCATTGTAAAAGGTTGCATGAGTCAGATTGTTCCAAG
>NW_027506917.1:915650-938150 GCF_052324685.1 Brachyhypopomus gauderio | reverse complement strand
GTGTGTGTGTGTGTGTGTGTCTGTGTGTGTGTGTGTGTGTATGTGTGTGTGTGTGTGTGTGTGTGTGTGTGTGTGTGTGTGTGTGTGTGTGTGTGCGGGGGGGGGGGTGCGTTATTCTTGTTTCTTCATCTGCTTCTTTCGTTCCCACTTTGGAAGCGATCGATAGGAGACGAGCTCCGTCCGCCGTCGCTGTTACAGCCCCGGCGGAGCTGAATTATGAAAACGCGCGTTCGGGTGTGGATCCGGCGGCCGGCCGCCCTTAACGAGGTTTGGCCATAATGAGCGTCGTGGAGGAGAGCGGTGGCCGGTGGGGCGAGTGTCACTCAGGAAGTCCCGGGAGAGAGAGCAAGGCGCGTCAGGGCGGTCAGCTGGAGAAAAAAAAGCCCCGGTGACCCTCCCCTTCCTTAACCTCCCCATCCCACCATTGATTGGCCTTTCATAAGCATTAGACCCCGTTTTCATGGGTTTTCCAACAATCAGCCAAGCCAACGATGTGATTTAAGACCCCTTCCTCTCGAAGAACTCATTAAAGAAAAAAAACACAGGGAGAAATTGTGAAAGGCTTCAAATGAATGCTGGACAGGCCGGCATCAAAGACTAAATCCAAACCAGTATACTGTATACTGTACTTATACAGTATACTTATACTGTACTTAACAGTATACTCATATTCCATTCAGCGCTATTCGTGCAACACTTAATGCCATTTCTGAGCAATTTTCTAATCATAACTTACTTATTTACTGTGTCTGCATGTCTGTCTGCCTGTTTGTCTGTCTGCATGTCTGTCTGTCAGTCAGTTTGGACTTTAATCATTCACGCACCACTGCTGCCTCCTGGGTTACGCTGTGATGTGTACGTCATCGCGTCCCCCGCACGGTGGTGTGACTCCAGGGTTGGTCCTTCAAGGCCGACATCTGACCTGACAGAATGCCATTGTAACCTAATGGCAGTATGTTTTTCACATACCCAGATGAGTGTAATTTCTGAAATTCCCTTGTTGCTGGCTTCACAATGTTGGGCAAAATAAGAGCGTGCAGTGGAGGCAGATTCAGCATTCCTGGACCTCCCTTCTCCTAGGAATGTGGGAGGCACACGTGAGAAGGAGCTTCCAACAGGAGGCGGACGGGGAGCAAACGGACAGAATTTAATAAAGCTCAACAAGGCAGAAAGGACTGCACAAACGCTGAATGGAGATTCACTAACCCCCTCCCCCCCATCCCCCTTTTACAACTTCTGCCTACTTAAACACTTTTACACCCCAACCTTTTCTCTCTGTTCGTCTGCACCAAGCTAAAGAAAAAGACAGAGAGAGAGAGAGGGAGAGGGAGAGAGAAAGGGGTGCTCATTGCAGGTTTTTCTTTCTTCTGTTTTATTATTTGAATGTTGACCGAGGGTGGTCACCATCTGTGCAAACTGTCTGATTCTCGGACTTCTGACACATAAACACGGGAGGAAGCCTCTCGTCCGTGATAATCCGAGGCCTGTCATTTATCTTCTAAACGCCTCTCCGCTTTTCAATACGCCGCCCGCCGCCTCTCCCTCCCTCCCGTAATCGAGAGACTAGATCAACTTTTTTTTGCGCGCCATTTGTTTTTCTGGTTTACTATCTTTGCCCCCCCCCCCCACCCCCTCCCCTTTACAATGCCTGATTTATCTCTGGCGCGGTTTTGTCACTGTCTCTCCTTCTCTTAGCATTCACCATGACATCTGCTTCTCTTGTTTTACTTGTTGTGTGTCATAAATCTGTTCTCTTTAGCTAGCTGGAAAAAAAAAAAACAGAGAGGGGAACGTTGCACTTACGCGGCGTATTAACAGCTGATTCAGTCACTCAAACACAGGCCACGAAGCTCAAACACACAGCGAGAGCGTGGCAGAAAACCCCAGCGACACCAGCATTGTGTTGACTGATGGAGGGGTCTTTCAGGAAAAGACAGAAATGCCTGGATAGTATTATTATGTCAATAACCCCCCACTCACACCATATGAAATAAGTTAATGATTTCCTGCCTGTAATACATTTATGAATAGAACAGTGTCTTCTTAATCACAGTAGGGATGCCAATTAAAAGACACCATGAGGGAAATAATTGTGATTTTCAGATAAAATCTGTGTTAGAATGGGGTCCCTGCTGAGGAATTGTAGCGAGAGCTGTAATTTTTCACTAAAAAGTGACATGTGCACACACAGGCTCTGTCTCCTCCATACAAAATGTGTTTACAAGCCCAAACAAAGGCACTTTCTTCCACTCCGAGTCTTTGGGTTTTCAAAAACATCGTAATCAAAGTGCTAGAGCCCAGGGCTGTCTGGCTTTTGGACATCGCCATGGACACATCACAGAAACGCAAACTTTTGTCTTATTCACAACAAAACTGTGCGATACCACGGAGGTAAATTTAAAAAAAGATTCGTGAAAAAAAAAAAATAATTATTTATATATATATATATATATATATATATATATATATATATATATATATATATATATATATATATATATATATATATATATATATATGTGTGTGTGTGTGTGTTTATATATATATAGGTTTCTTTCCTCATTGAGATGACCTGTTCACTCACCTGAGCCTATTTTCCACTCTGGAGACATTAAGATGTAGTGTTCATCTCCTTCACCTCCTCCATCTCCTCATCTCCTCCACCTCTTCTACCTCCTCCACCTCCTTCACCTCCTCTACCTCCTCCACCTCCACCACCTTCTTCACCTCCTCCACCTTCTTCACCTCCTCCACCTCCACCACCTCCTCCATCTCCTCCACCTTCTTCACCTCCTCCATCTCCTCCATCACCTTCACCTTCTCCACCTCCTTCACCTCCTCCACCTCCTCCATCTCCTCCACCTCCACCACCTTCTTCACCTCCTCCATCTCCTCCACCTCCACCACCTACTCCACCTTCTTCACCTCCTCCACCTCCTTCACCTCTTCTACCTCCTCAACCTCCACCACCTTCTTTATCTCCTCCATCACCTTCACCTTCTCCACCTCCTTCACCTCCTCCACCTCCTCCATCTCTTTCACCTCCTCCACCTCCTTCATCTCCTCCACCTCCTTCACCTCCTCCACCACCTTCACCTTCTTCACCTCCTCCATCTCCTTCAACTCCTCCACCTCCTCCACCTCCTTCACCTCCTTCGGCTTTCTTTATCCGGTGTTGTTTCTGTAGCAGCGGTGCGGTGCAGAGAGAATCCCGCGGGCGACCCGCTCCTGAGAACATTCTCTTGGGCTCAGTTCTCCCTCAACATGATCCGGGACAGGCCGAAGACATTGGGATCTAATTTTCACCTCAATTTCCCTCAAATGTTGTGATTTGTCCCACAAAGGAAGGGGAGGTTTTGGTTGAAATCAGGCTGAGGAGTTGTAGTCAGTACCGGGTTGACCAGGCGGGGTTGACGCTGCTGGCCTTGACGGACGGAACCAAACTCACAGGGAAAGAGGCGCTGATGCTGAATGGATCTTAGAGTTACACAGGCCACAGAATCATCCTTCGATGCCAAACTGGGCACTTTATATGACACCTGAAAATAACTCGCAGAACTTCCTGGAAATACAGGAAGTTGGAAGTGGGGGGGGGGGGGGGGGGGGGGGGGCAAAGAGGACAGAAAGTGAGAGAGAGAGACAGAGAGAGAGAGAGAGAGCGAGAGAGAGACTGTGAGCGATGGATAGATGGACATTTGGGTCCTGTCTTAGTAATAAAATGTCTAGACACCAATTAACATCAATTTTCCTGAAGAATTTGTGTCATCAGCATGGGGCAGCTCTCTCTCCACTCCGCGCTCCATTTAAAGAAGCTCTCTTATCAATCAATTCTCCCCTCAACCCTCCACACTCTCCTGCGCTCCTTCTTTAATTGAACTTTGTTTTCTTTTGTCAAGACCTTTTGTCAGGACACACGTCTCGCTGTCCTCACTGTAAACGTGCGCTCGGATCAATCCGACACGATTTCTCGACTCTACCAGTTCTTTCTTCACCCCCCCCCCCCCCTCATGTTCTCCTCTGCCTGTCCAGCGTAATACAAAATGAAGAGGTTTTTTTTTTCGTTTTGAAGTGCACCGTCATCTGTCTCTCTCTTCAGCTCGACGCAAGCGGGCCAAACCTCTGGGGACGAGGTCTTCAGCGTCAGGCTCCTCCCCGTCCACAGCGCCCGCTCATCCGTGGCGTGGCTGATATAAATAAACGCACCTTATTTAATGAAGCCAGTTCTGAAGCTTTGATGTCAAGCACTCTCAGCCTGTACCCCCCCAAGTTGGGTCCTGCTCCTTTCATATGATGCTCTGATATCCTGGACGGATGGACAGATGGACAGATGGAGATTCGCAGAGAAAAACGCCGCCACCTCTATCCCCTTCGATGTCTTAATTTTTTTTTTGCTCGTGAAAGATTACGTTTTCTGTGAGTGGAAAAGTGAATTTCTCAAACATTGCTCTCGAAGCCCCACTTCTTGTTTATACAGTGTTAAAAATAATTACCGGTCAGAGGATCCTTCTCATTTCTATCTTTTCTATTTAATATGCACTATTTGATCCTGAGGTTCTCTCAATCAATCAATCCGTCAATCAATCAATCAATCAATCAATCAACCTTTATTTAGACTCAGGGTACATCAAGGGTGGCCGTCATTTGATGCAGTAAATTAGTTCGCAAACCCAGATTTTATCACGTTCTGAAGTCCACCGTGTCGTTTGAATGTGGGTTTGCAGGTTTGTGGGTCAGGCAGTTCTGTTTACAAATGCAGCATCCTTCAACAAGCCTTTAGGGTGCCCTGTGAACCACTGATATCCTCGCAGGCGAACAGCGATTATATTCTTATACTCACATGTTTTGGGTCAGAGTTTTTGGGATTATAATTACTAGATAATTAAATTAATAATTAAAAATCACGAGTTTTCCTCCAGCTGCGCTGAGCAAAAGAAGCAGGTTTAGTGTTCGTGGTGTTTGGTATCACTCAGTTCTGAGCAAAAGAAGCAGGTTTAGTGTTAGTGGTGTTTGGTATCACTCAGTTCTGAGCAAAAGAAGCAGGTTTAGTGTTCGTGGTGTTTGGTATCACTCAGTTCTGAGCAAAAGAAGCAGGTTTAGTGTTAGTGGTGTTTGGTATCACTCAGTTCTGAGCAAAAGAAGCAGGTTTAGTGTTAGTGGTGTTTGGTATCACTCAGTTCTGAGCAAAAGAAGCAGGTTTAGTGTTAGTGGTGTTTGGTATCACTCAGTTCTGAGCAAAAGAAGCAGGTTTAGTGTTAGTGGTGTTTGGTATCACTCAGTTCTGAGCAAAAGAAGCAGGTTTAGTGTTAGTGGTGTTTGGTATCACTCAGTTCTGAGCAAAAGAAGCAGGTTTAGTGTTCGTGGTGTTTGGTATCACTCAGTTCTGAGCAAAAGAAGCAGGTTTAGTGTTCGTGGTGTTTGGTATCACTCAGTTCTGAACAAAAGAAGCAGGTTTAGTGTTAGTGGTGTTTGGTATCACTCAGTTCTGAACAAAAGAAGCAGGTTTAGTGTTAGTGGTGTTTGGTATCACTCAGTTCTGAGCAAAAGAAGCAGGTTCAGTGTTCGTGGTGTTTGGTATCACTCAGTTCTGAGCAAAAGAAGCAGGTTCAGTGTTCGTGGTGTTTGGTATCACTCAGCCATGCTGGCGAATAATAAGGAAATGATGCTCGCAAAACATCAAAGCTCCACGTCACCGTGGTGACTAATTACCACAGCTGTACATCAGAGGACGTTAAGTGGAGCCACAGCCGGCACCTGTCTTGAGAGAGCAGCGTCTCAAGGGTGGTGTCTCCAGGGCGGTGTCTCCAGGGTGGTGTCTCCAGAGTGGTGTCTCGAGGGCGGTGTCTCCAGGGTGGTGTCTCCAGGGTGGTGTCTCGAGGTTGGTGTCTCCAGGGTGGTGTCCTGGGCTGTGGCGGGGGGCCGTCGGGCTGTAGCTCAGGGTTCTCTGTGCCGTTCTCCTGAAGAGGATTATGGGATACGCTGATGGCAGCAGGGTGGGTGGGGGGTCAGGGCAGAGGTGATATGTGAGGGCTGAGACGGCCAGGGGGGGGCCTGGGGACACAGGAGGAGAAGGGAGGTGGTGTCTTCGCACGTTCCACTGGTTCTGATGGAGTCGCGTTCTTCACAACTCGAGGTTTGACTGCTCTACCTGCGTTTGGCAGTATGTGGAGGAGTTGTGTAGGGCTGCCGTCCCGCGTCAGCGAGAAAAACCCCACAATAAAGCGAACGGGTCCGGCCGGGAGGCGGCCCTCGACTTCGGACCCACGTCTCTGGGTGAGTGGAGCTCCTTCAGGCCTGCACCACGTACCGGCAAGAATGTCTGACAAGAGAGAAAAAAAAACGACTGTGTTTACATGTTAACCAAGGCCAAAGGTCTTGTTTAAGAATAGCTCTTATTAAAAGCCGATTTGTTTATGCGGTTATGGAGAAATTTGAGGTCATACAGCCGACAGATGTCACAAAGCAGCTTTCCTGTGGTAGTGTAGTGAAACAGTGCGATTCGATGGTGGGTTGGCGTGTGTTTTCTGAAGGCTCAGCTCTATGGCAGGCGCGTGGTCCTGTGAGGTCTGGCCGTGATCTAATGCACTGACAACACTCTGTTATCTTATTACAGCTATGATTTAAGAAGTCTTTACTGTAAGCCTTCGTGACAGCATCAATAATGTCAGAACAGGCGGGTGAGAAAACACTTCTCTCTCTCTTCCGTCTCTTCTGATGTACTACGCAGAAAAAATCACAGCAGTGAAATAAATGCTGCTGTTTGAAGTGGGATTTTATTTTATTTTGACATTTTATGACATTATTGTTGGACTAATAAATCACTAGACATGCAGCGCTGATTTTATTTTGTTCAGTTTAACATATTTAATTAATGAATGAGAATAGTTTTTTTATTTAATTAATTTAATCAAATTCAGAGATATCACGTGTGCAGGTATAAAAGCATAGATGAGCACCACCTCTCTTATTGTGTGTGTGTGTGTGTGTGTGTATGTGTGTGTGTGTGTGTGTGTGTGTGTGTGTGTGTGTGTGTGTGTGGCCTGTTCTGTTACATGCAGAGACAAAGGAGGAAGACTGGCTGCCATTTTTGTCCAATCACCGTCCTTCTCCCGTATTTCTCCTCCAATCATAACAGAGTCTTAACAATTTATCACCGGTGATATTTACAATGTACTTAATTTGCCCGGTGCTTTTATTTCACATATCATATGTTGTTATGTTGTTGCTGTGCCAACAGCTTCTTAGGAAAGGAGGCGAAATGCCTTTGGCCCTGGTTGTCATGAACCCTAGAGGTTGCTAGAGGGCACGAAGCATGTGGCTGACAGTAGTGTGTGCATAACAGAGTATCCTATGAGATACGATGTTTCTCCCCACAGTATTAGTGAACGCCAAGACAAGCGCTTTAACTCCTGAGTGTTTCTGCGGCAGACACAGACAGGAGTGTGTCGAGGAGACGCTGGAAGAGAGAATGGATGAAATGCAGAAAAGTGTTCTGCACACAGATAGTACCACACACACACACACACACACACACACACACACGCTTCCACATGCGCGTGCGTGCAGTGTGTGAATGGCTAGGCCCAGGATGTGATGTAGTGGTGGGATCCGGACCTTGTGAAAATATCCTTTCATGTCACCCTGTAGAGCCTCTCAAAGCCGTGGCATGGTGCCCTGGTTGCCATGGAAATTTGTGATTCACAGGACACATTCATCAAGGGGATTTCTGTGTTGTGCTCTGTGTGTGTGTGTGTGTGTGTGTGTGTGTGTGTGTGTGTGTGTGTGTGTGTGTGTGTGTGTGTGATTGCACATCTCCGGTGGATGTGTTCCTTTTTTCACAAGTTTGAAATTAGGACAGGATCTGGATTTATGAGCGCGGGGCAGGCCACGGGACGTGACTCATAAACATAACAGTTTGCGAGTAGCACCGAACAACAGAAAGGCCCTCGGCCCCCACCTGATGGATGCGGGGGAGCGTGTATGTGTGGCCGTACAGATACGTCACAGCCTGTCTCCACCAGCGCATTACCGCAGAGCGCCTATTTAATATCAGATGAGGTGGCGAATCTTATTAAAGGAAGAAGGATGAGCCGGTCGCGTTTATTGGCTTTTGCCTTTCAGCGTACTTCCTGATGACGTTCTGTTGCCGCGGCGCCTGTTTCTTCCGGAATGTTCCGCCATCCATTTTATTATAAAACACGTTATCTGTTACATCTTAGTATAAACGCTTTATCTAATTAACAGTATAAGAGATGAATACATACTTGATTCATGTTTGAGTTTGCTGGTCGACAGTCCATAAACATTTTTTTATGATTATATACTCTCAACGGCCACTTTATTAGGTACACCTTGCTAGTACCGGGTTGGACCCCCTTTTGCTTTCAGAACTGCCTTAATCCTTCGTGGCAGCTTCAACAAGGTCCTGGAAACATTCCTCAGAGAGTCTGGTCCATATTGACATGACAACATCACACAGTTGCTGCAGATTTGTCAGCTGCACATCCATGATGTGAATCTCCCGTTCCACCACATCCCAAAGGTGATCTATTGGACTGAGATCTGGTGACTGTGGAGGCCATTTGAGTAGTGAACTTTGTGTGTTCAAGAAACCAGTCTGAGATGATTTGTGCTTTATGACATGGCGTGTCATCCTGCTGGAAGTAGCCATCAGAAGATGGGTACACTGGTCATAAAGGGATGGACTTGGTCAGCAACAATACTCAGGTAGGCTGTGGTGTTGACACGACGCTCAATTGGTACTAATGGGCCCAAAGTGTGCCAGGAAAATATCCCCCACACCATTGCACCACCACCACCAGCCTGAACCGTTGATACAAGGCAGGATGGATCCATGCTTCCATGTTGTTGATGCCAAATTCTGACCCTACCATCTGAATGTCACAGCAGAAATCGAGACTCATCATCAGACCAGGCAATCTTTTTCTTCTATTGTCCAATTTTGGTGAGCCTGTGTGAATTGTAGCCTCAGTTTCCTGTTCTTAGCTGACAGGAGTGGCACCTGGTGTGGTCTTCTGCTGCTGTAGCCCATCCACCTCAAGGTTCTGTGTGTTGTGTGTTCAGAGATGCTCTTCTGCATGCCTCGGTTGTAACGACTGGTTATTTGAGTTATTGTTGCCGTTCTATCAGCTTGAACCAGTCTGGCCATTCTCCTTTGACCTCTGACCTCCTCTTACCTTCAAAGTTACTTAAATCACCTTTCTACCCCATTCTGGTTCTCGGTTTGAACTGATGCAGATCGTCTTGGCCATGTCTACATGCCTAAATGCATTGAGTTGCTGCCGTGTGATGACATTTGCGTTAATGAGCAGTTGGACAGGTGTACCTAATAATG
The DNA here is from genome assembly GCF_052324685.1 of Brachyhypopomus gauderio. Taxonomy (NCBI): domain Eukaryota; kingdom Metazoa; phylum Chordata; class Actinopteri; order Gymnotiformes; family Hypopomidae; genus Brachyhypopomus; species Brachyhypopomus gauderio. Next base: position 928,798 of record NW_027506917.1, on the reverse strand, counting down.
TGGCCGATGAGTGTAAATACATACTGAGGTGAAACGCAACCTTAATGTGATCTTAAGAGACGGTAAAAGTGTTAAGACCGCTAACCTCCATCTACACCTGTAATTTATTTTCTTATATAGATGTGATTATTTCTGATCTTGAATTTGACTACCAATATAAAACTTTGAGGTTGTTGAGAACGTGTCTTGAGAACGTGTCTTGATGAAGTGCTTTCTAAACAGTGGTGTGGGCATGCTTACATACTTTACATGATTTTATATATTGTAAACTGCTACATTTCCAAAGTAAGAACTTTTCTGTGTCATTGTAACACGTAAAAAATAACATCCACACACACACTTAATTAATACGTGTTGAAGTGAAAGAAATGCTAATTAGAGTACATTTCTCAACTAATGACCACAACATTTATTTACATGTTATCTGCACAGAGCACAGAATCGGTGACTTTGACCTAATGGGGGACGAATATTGGGGTGCAGTGCATTCTGGGAGCTGGCAGTGAGAAGAGCCAGTGAGTGGCCTCACCAGGTTCTACCCATAAGCCCCTGGGTAGGCAGAAAGTGCCCACGCACAAGCCACACCTCCATGTTAAAAAGCGAAGGTGGGCTGAATCCCCATGCTGACTGTGACCTGTGACCTCACCGTGACCTCTGTGGTCGCCTGTGTCCGAACGAGGCCTGGTGGAGTATAAACAACTGGAGAAAGCACTTATGCACGCATGAAGATCTTTTCACTGTTGTTTCAATCCTAGTGTTTGCTTGCTCGTAGCTACGTGTGTGTGTGTGTGTGTGTGTGTGTGTGTGTGTGTGTGTGTGTGTGTGTGTGTGTGTGTGTGATTGAAAGTCTGTACGTCTGAGCACGCGTGTGTGTGTGTTTTTGCGATATGTGTCAACAGAAAAGGTCACGAGGAAACAGGGTCCACACAGCTTGCTTTTAGGTGGTGTAAATGTGTGAAAGGTGGCTGTCGGCAGCAGAGGCCAACCTGGCTTTTAGCAGAGGGGCAGGCGTGCCTTCTCACACCTACACGTCTTTGATTCATCTCCCACAATTCACTGCACAGCGAGCTGAGAGGCATGCGATACTCTCGCTGCGGTTCTGGTGTGTGTCTCCCCTTCTAGCACAAGTATATTCAGCATGTGGTGTGTGTGTGTGTGTGTATGTGTGTGTGTGTGTGTGTGTGTGTGTGTGTGTGTGTGTGTGTGTGTGTGTGTGTGTGTGTGTGTGTGTGTGAGAGAGAGAGAGAGAGAGGGTGTGCTTAGCAGAAGTCTGGCACTGGTTTATTCGCCTGTTGGGTAAACATGTCTCCCACTGAGACAGCAAGACACGAATGAGTAGGGACACCTGAGCGTTATGTCCTACAGCTCGAAGCTGTGGAGGTGGACGTGTCCGCCCCTCGCCCCCCCCCTCCCCCGCTACGCCCCCCCCCCCCCCCTCCCCCGCGCCTGTTTTGAGCTTAATTAATCAAAAATGATTTCTTTTCTCATTAGATATGCACCCAGGCTGCAATCTGCAGAATCGATGTTTTACAGATGTTACTCCTAGCTTTTGTTTTTCAAGACGGCGCTGATTTTTATTGGGTATAGATTTAAACGACGGAGCTGAGGGATTCTCGTCTGAGTTAACACACACAAACACACACACACACACACACACACACACACAAATAAGAATGCGTCACACACACGTGCATACACCCAAGAGCACATGCACACACACCGCACACACACACACACACACACGCACACACACAACCACACACACACACACACGCACACACACATGCACACACACCATCCAGAATGACAGTGAGATAATGTGCGGGACGGGCTTCTTTAAGCATCTTGCGACAAAATGAGTTGTTGGCTGAGAGACTGTAAGCGCTCTGGGCGTCACGTTTTAACAGCGCAATGGCTCCTCCACACACTTCCTGTTGCTCGTAAACAAACGTAATTTTGCATTTCCTGTAGTCTAGACACAACAGCGAGAAAACCCCGGCAGCACTGGCAGGGGGAACACCAGCGGCTTCTGAGGAGGGAGTGTGTGTGTGTGTGTGTGTGTGTGTGTGTGTGTGTGTGTGTGTGTGTGTGTGTGTGTGTGTGTGTGTGAGGCATGTTTGAGTGGGCCTGCTGACTGTGGTGGGCTGTTCGCCTACCAGCACACTTTAGCCAGCGGTTCTACGCACCCCGTTTCCTACGCCCACACCCCACCCACACCCCACCCACACCCCACCCAGGAGCACACCTGCACTAAACATGCAAAGAACAATCCCCACATCCATGACCCGACCTTACCGCATAACACGAGACATGAGCAGTCTTTAAACACGTCGACGTGAGCGCAAGCAGGACCGTGTGCGGGAGGCACCTGCCTGATTCAGACAGACCAGAACAACAATGCAAAGGTATGAGCAGGTCCCAGATCAGTGCCTTTGACGTCATGGGCCTGCAATACCATGTTTATGGCTGGGCCGCTCCGTTATGGCTGTAAGATCACTCTGAACATCTGCCATCTGGTGCACTGGTGTGGACAACCTGCTCTCAATATTGTCCGTCCTGCGTAAATAAACATAAACTGTTTGATATATGAAACCGATGTATTCAACATTGTGATATATAGTACAGATACTCCTGTCATGCTATTTAGAAAGCACAACTCATGTACTAGTGTTTTTGTAGTATCCAAGGTGTGTGTGTGTGTGTGTGTGTGTGTGTGTGTGTGTGTGTGTGTGTGTGTGTGTGTGTGTGTGTGTGTGTGTGTGTGCGCGTGTGTGTGTGTGTGTGTGTGTGTGTGTGTGTGTGTGTGTGTGTGTGTGTTGATGGGATTGGGGCGCTTGCGTGTGTGTGTGTGTGTGTGTGTGTGTGTGTGTGTGTGTGTGTGTTGTTTACCTGGGCCGTTCCGCTCAGCTACACAGGAAGAGGCAGATGGAACAGAGGTACCGAGGAACCCGGAGAGAAATGATTATTGATTTAATCACATAATCAGCAGCCAACACTTGAGGGCCAGATAGCAAATCCATAATAGCCTCCCCACATAACCGGCACTACAAATTTACCTCCAGTGCCCTGTGCACACACACAGCAAGCAGGGGAGTCAGGGGTCACCTTCAGTGGCCGGCAAAATATTGACATTCCTAATGCTTAAATATGTTTTTGAGTTTGAGTTATCAATCAACGATAAGGGCTGGCTGTCTGTAAAGAATCATGCAATTGACTGAAGGATTACAGAAATGCTTTTATTCTTATAATCTAAAAGCATCTATCAGACAAAAGAGGAGAGTGTAAAATTGATTGTGGGTGAGTGTGTGTGTGTGTGTGTGTGTGTGTGTGTGTGTGTGTGTGTGTGTGTGTGTGTGTGTGTGTGTGTGTGTGTATTCAGGAACACATCACATGCAGTGCACCTTTCCTGGTCATCTTGCTCTCAGCCTGTGCAACGAGTACAGCTACAAGCTTTCATTTCATTGCTGCTGCACTGTGTGTGTGTGTGTGTGTGTGTGTGTGTGTGTGTGTGTGTGTGTGTGTGTGTGTGTCTGTGTGTCTGTGTCTGTGACTGTGCGTGTGCGTCCATGTCCGTTTCTCTGCCCACCCGTGTGCTTTTTCGGTTCACGTCCACATACGTGTGCCTTCACACGCGTGTGTGCGGTCATGCATTTCCCCGTATGAGATGTTGCCTGACCCTTCATCAATATGACACCTCTAATTGTAGTGCTCCTTCAGCTGCAGGAGGACAGGCATATCCAATCAGTCACAGAGCCCGTTTTATTGATACATTCCTCCTCTGTATTCGTACGCAGAGATAGCATTACCCTTGCAACACTTAACAATCCAACAACTCTTTCTGCAGCTGCTGTAAGGTCATCGCAATGGCTGTTATTGTCCAACAAGTAAAATTATCCATCAAAAATTATACATCTGCTGCTAAAGGGTCTCAGTATTTTTGCTGGACGAAACTCAACCAGTGGGTTGATGACATTTCTTGTTCTGGAGGTGGACGTGCTTGTCAGATATTGTGTTACTGAACAGGAATATGTCATTTCAACTTGTCTGCTTCTTCTTGAGGTAAAAAATATTTCCACTTGGGTAAAAGACTTTGGTGGCATTGTTTTAATTTAACCCAAAGGTGTGTGGAGTAGCTGATGTTGAAAGACTGTTGGCGGTTTGGATGAATTAAGATTCAGAATCCTGTTCCAATGTCCTCCAGAGAACGAATCTCAATAGAAGCCATTTAATCGTGAATATTTTTAAGTGGGTTTTTTGTTACGCTGACAGCAGGTGCAGTCGCTGCTTTTAATGTTTCTCCCACTGTGTTGTCAGAAATTTACAGCAAATAAGAAATATTTTCACCCTTTTAACCACATTGGATCAGTCTGGAGTCTAAATCAATTCGGCTATGAATGGGAGTCTATGGAAGCAGCTGTGTAATTTCATCAAAACGGGGAAACCTCACGCTAACACGAAGGTGTTAGTCACTTATGCAACACTGCATCTCATTCATCGACGTCTTATTCCTTGGTTCCTGGAGACTGCGTACACAGCAAGTCAACAGTATCAGCCAATTAATTAGTCACCGCAAGAGGAAAACCGTAAATAGGTGCTTTATAAAGGCCTCTAGCACACAGCTGTACGTTAGAAAATGGCCGCAGAAACTTTAATTCAGGTTTCGAGTCCGACCCCCGGAACAGCACACAAAACAGATCCGGAGACTTCCGATGGCGGCGTGAACCGTGAGCCCTGATGACATCAGCACTTTCCGTCTCAGCACATTCGACGTGCGCTAGCACCGAGCAAAGCGGGTCACTCTGTCATCAGAACGACGTGCAGAAATGATCCCGGCGTCCAGGAAGGCATCGATTGTCGGAAAGTCCGCACAGATAGATCTTGCTTTCGGATGCGGTGCCGCCATCCGTCTGCTCCTGTCCGCGTCGCCCTGAGCGACGGAGGCGTAATTGTTTACCAAAGGGTTGCGCCTCATTGGCTGCTGGAGATTGCCTCCTAATTAGTGCCGTGTTGTGCGAGCACGTCGGAGCAGTGTCCACTCCACTTTCATCTAATCTCCACTCTTTCAAAAGAAATAATGAGATCATTTACACCTCATTAACATGGCCCCCATAATGTCCGCACATTCATCATAATGATTGCTTATCATTTCACTTTGCAATATTATCTCCTCTAATGAAACCGCTCACACAAACTGCCACGAGGGCCTTAATTGGCAGTGTGAAATTGCACTGCAGCCAGCAGCTTGCAGTAACATGTGGGAGCTTCTCATTTGCATAGGGGTGCATGAGGGGAGGGGCCTACATGTACCTATGTAAATAGACAGATACAGTTTCTTTTTTTGGGGGGGGGGGGGGGGGCACCACTGGCATGGTAGTGGGCTGTGGGTGTTGTGCTGGTATGAGTGTACCACACTCAGCAGTGTGGCTGGACTATTTACACACAGTATGATGTGTTCTGTGATCAGAAACTGGCTGTAGTGGAATAGTCAAAGTACGGCTAATGCTAATGCTAATGCTAATGCTAATGGCTCCAGGCGGTATGTGTGACTGTGACTGTGCACCTACAAAGTGTCTGAATAAATTAAATGTGACTAATGAAGTAGGCTGAGTCTAACAGAGAAGCTACCGTACGTCCTGACACTGAGTGCTTTATAGTCCCAAGAGGCCCACCGGGACAAATTTACTGGATCAAATGGAAAACTTTCCTTCTCTCACTCTCTCTCTCTCTCTCTCCCTCCCTCTCTCTCTCTCTCTCTCTCTCTCTGTCACACAGCTGTTTTCTACACTGTGCAGGTCACAGGGAGCATGGTAATAGCGCTCGTACGTGGATTCGATTAGCCGTCGGACATGGCTTCCTGACTGATCCGGGCTTTGCGCCCCCAGTGCGAAGCGTGAAAGAGAAGCCTTCCTATATTACTGTTTCCCCCCCCCACTTTATGATGTCCTGGGGGTGCGTGATCAGCCACCTCCCCCTGCCCAGGTCTGAGGTCCTCAGCATGGGATCAAACGCATCGCATCCGCTGGCCGGCCCGGGTGGAGCGGCCACGCACGGGTGGAGGTGGCGAAGAACTGGGCAGCCTCGGCTGGCTTAGAGGGGCTTAGGCGGAGATATCGCCCACCCTCCTTTACCCCCGACGACGCGGCTGGCGCTAATTGTGGGCGCGGGCGTGGCGGGATGGTGGGGCGGTGTGTGTGTGTGTGGGGAAGGGGGGGGGGGTGGGGGGGGGGGGGGGTGGGAGGCTCCGCCAAATTAAAGTCTAGCTCACCGTGTCAGAGAGACACGGCATCGCCTTTCTTCTCACTTCCTCTCTACAGAGCTCTTAGATCCTCTACTCTTCTGATCGTCTAGCGTGACCCCCCCCCCCCCCCCCCCCACACACACACCCACACCCACCACCACCTCCCCCCCCAGCAGCCCCTGGACCCCACTTCATCCGACACGGGTCTCCCGTAGGGCTGTGTGATGGCTGGTGTCCCGTTGAAGCTGCCCGCCCCCTCCCCACACGCCCTGGGGGGGCGCTGATATGATGGGCGTGAGCTCTTCGAGTGGGCCACTGGATGTGGATCAGTTAGCGCTGTAGATGTGACCCGCAGATACGTGGGAGGGGCGTCGGCTCAGGGGGATGATAACCGGCCTGTCGATTGGCTCCCTCGTATGCTAATGCTGTCTGCCCGGGGCACCTGTACTTATTTATGACTGCTTGACCAGAGGGGGGGTAATAATCGGCTTTGGTTTGAAATCTGCCGCTCTGACAGGGAAGGAGATGGAAGCTTTAACGCTTCTGCAGTTCCGCTGCCACTCGCTGCATGAAATCAGAGATTTATGCAAGAGGGTAGTGTGTTCTCTCTCTCTCTCTCTCTCTCTCTCTCTCTCTCTCTCTCTCTCACACACACACACACACACACGTCTACGGTGGTCAGGGCCACATGTCAACAGACCGATCGTTATACCACATTTTCAGGCTCACGCGTGTGATCAAACTGTCACTCAGCTGTCCACACGCTTATGAAATTTGCCCACCCTGAATAAGTCTTAATAAACCTCTCCTGATATTGTGCTGATGGATGTTTGTAATGTCACAATAGTCAATGTGAAGAGAAAATCAGTAAATACGACAGTAATGCTCATGACGGGGGGAAAAAAGAGTGTTTTTATGTTCAGGCTGGAATCCCGTGTCATTATCAGAGCTCCTGAGTGTGTGTAGTGAAACCAACCTGCAGTTCAGTCTGAAGTAAAGCTTTCTACGTTTGAATATTTAAACACTGGAGTTGGAGGAAGTGTCCGCTTTCACATGGCCGTTGTGGTTTCTCTCTAAAGCAGACGCCATGATCTTCTCCCTGTGAAAGTGAGATGACGGATCCGTGTGTAATGTGTGAATACGCAGCTCATTACAACCTAAATCTCCACATACAGACACCCAAACAAATCATACCAGGTGTAAAGTCTGGCTTAGACGTTAGTTCACTGACTGTATGGACAAAGATTGTTCTACACAATAATGCTGATTTTGCGTTTGTGTGTGTGTGTGTGTGTTGGGGGGGGGGGGGGTCATCATTATAATAGCATGTAAATGGGCTCAATCAGGATGAAACCTTTAACTGGTTCAGTCATTTGTTAACAAGTTTTGCTCTCCATAATATTGACAGTTACCTTATAACAGTATAATACAGATATTCGCTGTTTTGTTAGGATGTTTCTTTTATTTCTGAACGGTAGATTAGCAGGTAGATGTGTAGCCTCACCTCCAGAACAGTCCAGGTGGGGTGCACAGATGCTGTGAGCCCTGGTCCAAGACAAAATCAGTTCTGTGGAGAGAGGGAGTGAGAGAGGGAGGTGTACTGTGGAGAGAGGGAGTGAGAGAGGGAGGTGTACTGTGGAGAGAGGGAGTGAGAGAGTGAAGTTTTCTGTGGAGAGATGGAGGTGTTCTGTGGAGAGAGGGAGTGAGAGAGTGAAGTTTTCTGTGGAGAGATGGAGGTGTTCTGTGGAGAGAGGGAGTGAGAGAGTGACTGGAGAGAGGGAGTGAGAGAGTGTCTCTGGAGTGAGGGAGTGAGAGAGCAGCCATGCATCTGTAGGATGGCAGAAACAAAGCTTTGTTTGTGCACCTCAATCACTCCTGCTCATGAAAACAGACACTTACTTGAGAAAGACGGTAAGAGAGAGAGAGAGAGAGAGGAAGAGAGAGAGAGGAAGAGAGAGAGAGAAAGAGAGAGAGAAAATCTCCCCCTTCTTTTTTCAGGAAAAAAACCCCTCTAAACCAACATCCTGGGTATAAATTTGCAAAAAAACATAATACAGGCAGGACTGTGTTTGCAGTGAATGTGGAGGGAATAAGAATGCCCACATACCCCCCCCCCCCATTAGTCCCCCTGCCCCCCCCCCCCCCCCCGGTCCTCCTCCTCCCTCTCTGGAGCCCCGCAGCGAAACGACTAATGTACAATAAACCCACAAAGGGGGCCCGACTGCCTCCTGCGTACGGAGACACAGCTCCTGTTATTTCAGCTCTTTTCTTTTCCTTTTGTTTTTTTGTTTTGTTTTGTTTTTTAGAAGGTGGGGGTCTTTTTCTTTTTTTTTTACAGTACTACGTAAGAGAAGTCAGGCCCCCCGTGTCCCGCTCACCTACGGGAAACCCGAGAGCGGCACCTGGTGCGGCCCCGCGCGGAGCCGAGACCGGGCCGATAAGAAGACTTCTTCCGCCCGTCCTTTATTTTTTTTGACTTTGCAGAGTTCTCCTGAAAACAGCCGTGGCGGAGAGGAGCGAATAGAGTTACAAGAGCGCGGCGCAGAAGCGTCTCGGGACTGAAAGGCACTGTGGGAAAAACGGAGCCTTGGCAGCCAGAGCGGGTCAGCGCCGAGCCCCCTCCCCAAACCCGGCCCGCGGCACCAGGTGTCCCCCCGCATTCAAATGATACGCTTATTCATAGACTAGGCCGGAGTATTAAAACTTGAAATTTGCAACTGAATGCTGATATAATCCTGGAAATATATGTCTCCATTAAGAGCTCTTCCATTAAGTGGACAAGGGGGCCTTTGTGTGAGGCTGTATGTATATTTATCAAGGTTTAAAAAGAGGAGTGAGGGAGAGGTGAGCGGAGGTGGACGTAGACTTTCCAACTGTTTACATGTTAATTTCAAACTTAACAGCCCTTATCCTGGAACTATTTATACACAGAATGCTAATCTGCCCCCCCCCCCCCACCCCCCCACGCTTTTCTTTGCCTCTCCTTTGGCCATAGTTGCTCCCCCACTTGACTGTAGATATGCTAATGTCCGTGTGTGCGCGGAGAGTTAGGTTTAATAACGGCACCACTCGAGACTCCGAGACACTCGCGTTTGAAACTTCAGACTCTGAGGGGATTTTTTTTTTGTTTTTTTTTTGTTTTGTTTTTTTTTTTTTTTCTTTAATCGCCCCGTCGAACGTTACAGGACGGCGTTGAATGGGGCGACTGCGGCTTTTGTCTAAACATATCCAAACAGACACAAACGGCTGAGGTTTGGGACAGGCTGCCGCCCCAGTCCTGGTGGAGAGAGGGCGCCGGCTGGACTGAGATCAGCCGCGGTGCCTGTGGGGGGGGGGGGGGACCTGGGAGCCCGTCAGCGCGCGGGACGGCAGGTCTGGGACCAGCTGAGCATGGCAGGTGCTGCGTGTGAATCTCTGGTTTATTTACAGCGTTGGGAAACTCCGCTCGGGGGAGAAAACTTTCTGTCGCGTTTCCGCACAAAGAAAAAAAGCAACCAGGGGAGAGAAAAGGAGGTAAAGAGGAGACAAAAAGAAAAACAGACAAATAGGGAGAATTATGAAATGTGAATCGCTCTGACACCATGGCAACTGGGGAAGTGTCCATGTGTCCACAAAAGAGGAATGTGTGTAATAAAATGCTCCCTTTCTCTCTCTCTCTCTCCCTTTCTCTTTCTCTTTCTCCTTTTCTCTCTCACCATGCCAACGCGGGTAACTTTGCGAACGCTAACGATTCTTATTCCGTGCGAATAGCTGAAAATGACATTCAGCGGAAGGGACGATGCACACGTCAAGCTGAACTGTAAGGGTACAAAAGAATGTGTGTGTGTGTGTGTGTGTGTGTGTGTGTGTGTGTGGTGGCGTGCGGGGGCTATTCTGAGGCAGTGTGTGTTCATCTCTCAAACACCTAGACAGCAGAGCCACTATTCTGTTTAATAGGCTTTTTGCATCCTGAATCGGTTCTCTCTCAGAGTAAAGGCCTTTTAACATTTCTTTTTTCAGTCTTTTCAGAGGGGCTCTTTAGAATTTTTTTTTCTCTTTGAAACTTATTTCATTTTATCAAACAAAGAAAATGGGCTGGATTTCATTTTCAGGACGGGTTCCCTGGTCTGGTTTTGTGGTCAGTTTACCTGTAATTGCTCGAATGCTCTGTTCACATGTGGAACAATTTTAAAGTGATTTTATATTCCTCCTCATAATAGTTAATATAGTTAATACTAATCTCTCTGAGAAGCTGTCTCACCAGAACTAATAAAACAGATAAAAACGTTCCTGTCATTCTAATTTCATTCTTATTTTGTTCTCATTTCGTTTACTCAGGATCCAGTAGACAGTTATCTGAGTACACACTGAAGTAATATTTTACATATCTCAGTATTATGGAGCTTAAACCAAGTGTTGTTCATTATGAAATTAGAACTGATGTTTATAATGGAGAACATTAAGAGTTGAACGACCATGCATAAGTTCAATATGCTGAACATGTCTTCTGTATATCACTGATGTTTGTCCAATAAAACTCCTTGACATTCAAAAAAAGATTCTTGCCCCTGTTTGAGATCAGATGTATGTTTGTTTGCAGCTGCTGTGCATTATGGGCTTTGGAGTTATCCCATCAGTAGGCTAACATTCCCAGGTCTAAATTAGCTGTGTTCTGAGGTGGACATGTGTCAAGCTATCTAGCCTGACAACATTACCTCGTAGACCACCTGTACTGGGGTGTTCACACACACAACCTACTTCTTGATATGAGATTAAGACCGTTTGGCAGCATTTAGCTTTTATCTAAGCAAAATTAGCAGTTTTATGACACAGAACATTTTCCAGGAGTTATTTACTCTATTGATAGACAACAGTAAAGTGTTCTTTGTCACAGCTTTCCTTCTATTAAGCATCAAGTTCACTTTCTTATCTCACATTCTCCAAGTAGTAAGGGATTCCACAACCGATTACAGACAGAAAACAACAACAGACAGCAGACAGAAAACAACAACAGACAGAAAAGAACAGACAACGAACAAATCAACAACAGGCAACAGAGAAAAGAACAACAGAAAACAACAGACTACAGACAGAAAACAACAGGCAAATCAACAACAGACAAGAACAGCAGACTACAGACAAAAAAGAACAACATGTCATATAAAAAACAACAGATAGACAGAAAACAACAGGCAAATCAACAACAGACAAGAACAGCAGACTACAGACAAAAAAGAACAACATGTCATATAAAAAACAACAGACGATAGACAGAAAACAACAGACATCAGACAGAAAACAACACCAAAGATTAGTCAGCTCCTCGTCACTACATCCCGCTGGTGGATGCTAAATTAATGCCATTTGCCAGATGTGCACAAAGCCGGACGAACTTGGATTGCTCAGATCGAGTATCACACCCCTCTCAAACTAGAAAATAATATAAACATTCCTCTGTTCATTCCTGAAATCATGTAAACACCACTAATGACAAAATATGAGTGTCAGAAAGAGCACAAGGATTTCATATTTCACTATGACTTCACCATAGACCATTAGTAACGTTTTATGATATTGCCAGCACGTGTTAATTATCACTAGTGTCACTAGTGAGATTACAAAAATATATTTAAAAATGAGTGTTATAGGTAGAAACAGGAAACAGAATAGCTGCACAAGCAAGAATTCCAATATTAATGTTTCAAAAGTCATCAAAACCCCAAAGATTTAAGATGAATTTTAGCATCATTTATTTAGAACAAAATGTGGGAATGTGGGGGAAAAATACAGATAGTGTTTCTTTGTGTGTTTGTGTTTGTGCGTGTGTGTGTGTGTGTGTGTGTGTGTGTGTGTGTGTGTGTGTCCACGGAGCTGCAGTGATTGCTTGTGCACCATTAAAACCTGCACAGATCTCCTCTGCTCTCCCTCTCTAATTATGATGCTAATATCACCACTCTAAACAAAGTAGCAATTTCAATGACTGATATGAGGACACTGAATGCTTTTCTCCACAAAGGAGGAAAAAGTAGCAGCTACTGAGAGGACCACAAAACTGTTTTGTTCTGTGAAAAGGTGTTTGCGTGTGTGTGTGTGCGCGCGCGCGCGCGCTCGCTCCGTGCGTGCGGTGGCATCGGTGTGTTTGTACCGTCACGTAAATTATGCACGGGCCATTGTGCTCAAATATCATAAATTGACACATGAATGCCCCCAGATCCACCTCCCTCGAGCGTCGTCCAAAATTACTATTTATCCCACACCGGAGCCGCTGCAAGACAATTAGTCATATTCGTACGCTGAAATTAATTGAGAGCGAGATGCGGGAGACGGGGCGGCCGAACAAAAGGGAACCATTGTCAGCTCTTCTCTCTGACAAGGATAATTAAATATATGAAATTGAAATTCCTCCGCGGGGGGTCCTGTTGACAAGCCGGCGGAAGTGTTGGCGTGCTCGGACACGTCTCGCTCCCTTTGTGTGGCGTGAGCGCGCCGCGTGTTCCCGCCGCCGTGGCGCTCGTGTTCCTGACAGCTACGTGCGCCCACGGCAACAAAGTGCGTGAGCTTCCTCAGGGAAGATGGAGTCTAGATTAGAAATATTATATTTAATAAAATCTAATAAAATAAAAACTTAAATAAAATAAAAACTTAAAATCAGGACATTTTACATTGGTACTGTGTCTCATGTTTTAGCCTGTGTATCCTTTTATATAAAGTGTTATAAGATTGTTGCATTTACATTTGAGTTGTTGCGTTTGCATTTGAGTTTAATTAAATTCTTTATTTCCTTTTTTTTTTTTTTAATAATCATTTTTTAATGTGGGTGGCTTTGGTAGCCTCTCCATTGCGTTTGAACACTTTTTAGGATGGAAAGTCCTTGGCTAGTTTTTTTTCTTTCAGGATAGCTTTCCGGATCAGTTTATTGGCATTTCGAGCT
>NW_027506917.1:903150-910650 GCF_052324685.1 Brachyhypopomus gauderio | reverse complement strand
TCTTGACGTGATTAAATGTAACTCTAATGTAATTGATAATGTAGTTGATAATGTAATTGATAGTGTTAATGAGGTCGTACTTCCTGAGTACTGAGTCCGTGTACCTGATGTCTGATCCAACCTCACACTACTTGCATAGACTATTTAATTCTCAAATTCTCATCCTCTAATTCTCAGAAAACATTACTGTTATACTTAATGAGAAAATGTTGGAAAGTACTGCAAAATGTAACCATCCACAAGGACAATTATTTATTACTTTATGTGTATTTAAAATTTTGAAACAAAGCTTCATATTTAAATTCATATTATGTGAAACAGGCGTAGACAGAGTACATGGAAATAGAGAAGAAATCAAATCGATTTTTATTTACAAAACGTCCAGCTAACTCAACCCATCAAGTTTAGCTCGTGCACGGCCAGGTCAGGATTTCATTTCCGCCATCCTGAGGAAGAACACGAAGGCACGTGCACTCGCTCGCGCACCGTCTAATGCACTTGTGGGTAATGAAGTCCTGTGTGCAGTGAAAGGCCTCCGTGTCTCGCGCACACCCCGCCACCTCCCACCTGCCGCGCTGTGAGCTCGCGGACAGATCGTAGCGGATCTGTTTTTGCCCCCGGTCAGAAAGAGAGGGCATTCATAATGCTCAAGACGGTTTTTTTTGTTATTTATTCATGAATATGTATTTAGTGAAAAGTAACTGTAGCTGTAATAATGTGGCGTGCGGACTTTCGAACTGCAGACGTGCACGCGCGCGTGCACCTGCCGGTGACCGGTGAAGTCTGTGATGTTTTGCATCGGTCAGGTCTCATAGACGGTGCGGACGTTGCTGCATGTCTCAGCGGCTTTAAAAAAAAAGTCGGTGATGCAAGATTGACGACTTAAATAGTTCATCAATCAGTGCTAGAGCCAATGCGTTGTGTTGTGATTGGTGGAGAATTCAGGCAATCCATCTTTCCCCAGAAATAGAGCTAAGGGCTCTTCTCAGGTAGAGAAGCTTATTTATTTAATTCTTTGGGTTAACACACATTCCAGTAGAAAGGCCACAGAACAGCCCTGACAGTGATGTCCTGTCTCCCTGTCTGTGTGTGTGTGTGTGTGTGTGTGTGTGTGTGTGTGTGTGTGTGTGTGTGTGTGTGTGTGTGTGTGTGTGAGAGAGAGAGAGAGAGAGAGAGAGAGAGATAGGGGGCATTGAAAATATGTAAAAAGTGCAGCTTTTCTTGGAAAAACTAAAAGAAGCAAAATAAATGTTGTTTACTAGATTTAAGGTTATGTTTAGGTTATAGATGCTTGTGTGTGTGTGTTTGTTGAGGTGATAATGATGATTAGAGCGATGATGAAAACATAACAATGACCAGCAGAAACGAACAGTTCCACATTTAGCAAACGCATTCAAAACGTTCATTAATCTCTTGAAAAAATTACAAAGAACAAATATAATGATTAGGGTATTTGTTTTGGATCAGCATAAACCAGCTACCATTTGGAAAAAAAAACATTGATGGATTTAGCAATGAAATTTCTGTGGCACAGACTTATCATTAAAAATAAATTCAAATAAGCCTGCTAGTTGTTGCGATAACAATTTGTGCTTTCACAAATGCTTTAAAAAACCAGTAAAACTGCTCTTTTCCGTCTACTTTTCTGTAACAGTAGTATTCTTGAAGCCCCTGGGTCTGGTTAATTAAAACACATCTCTGCGCTACATCCCCTAGAGGAGCGACGAAGAATAACTATGCAAAGGGGTTAGCTTTATTTAACTCCTTCAGGACCCGGACTGCATTGTGTTAGGAAAGCACTGAGCTCTAAATGCTAAATCAACACAACACAGAAGTGGGGGGAGGGCACAGACAGAGAGAGAGAGGAGGGAGAGAGAGGGAGAGAAAGAGAGAGGGGGGGGGGAGAGGGAGAGAGAGAGGGCAGATGATCACAGGATTGGTGAGAGTGGCTCTCTCGGTATATTGTGATGACAAGCTTAGTTCTTGAAGAACAAATCCTCGCTCTTATCCCCAAATCCAACATGAAATACTGTCAGATGCACTGTAATCCAGGGGACTTTGGCAGGTCGGATGACAGGAGAGAGAGAGAGAGAGAGAGAGAGAGAGAGAGAGAGAGAGAGATTGTGTGTGTGTGTGTCATTGTGTGTCAACATTAAAATAAAGTTGCAGTGGAAAATTTTATTGTCATCTGCAAATATTACTGTAATTTAAAAGTTGAATGAAAATCTGTGTGTGTGTGTGTGTGTGTGTGTGTGTGTGTGTGTGTGTGTGTGTGTGTGTGTGTGTGTGTGTATGTTTATGTGTTGCATGGGTGCATGTTTTTGTGTGTGTGAATATGTGTTGGTGATTTAATGCGGTGCTGTTTAATGGGGGAGATGATAGTTGTTCGCTGTATGTGTTTGTTCATGTTTAAATAGCTGAGAGGCAAAGACAGAGATGAGAGTTATAGGGTCCTGACATGCTCCACGTCCTTTCTTATTAAGCCGGAGAAAAAAAACCTCATAGAATAATGACCGGGATGTTGAACACTCTTACGCCTGATAATTAGAGAGAGATCCCAATTTGCAATATTTTAATAGTCACATTTAAACACAAGCACTCGCTGTTTGTTCCTATAGATTTAATAATTGCTGTACACTAATGCAAAAATAGATTTGATTTAATTTGGCCCACACCAATTGAGTTTACTCATTTAACCGATTAGAACGTCACACTCCAATTGGTGCAGGCTAATAATTAGCACATTAGCGTGCTTCAGCGTGTATGATACACTGCACTACCAAATCCAGAAAGTCACTGCTATGGCAGCTCACGATTATTAAGGATGACATGTCTACATCACATCTAATTCGTTGCTTATCAAACACTTAGCTTTGTTTCTAGTACACTGTAAATCATTTCCAGCCAAAACATGGCTAGCATCACTGCTAGTTCCAAACACGGTTAGCGTCATTGTTAATTACTGCTCTCTATGGTGGATATGGGTCAAGGCCCACGGCCATTTCGTGCAAAGAGAGGTCACCAAAGGTCAATCTTAGAATATGGCCTGGAATAAACGGTCATCTGCAGACGGCAAACTGATCAATCCCTCTTAGCACCCTCCATCCTGCTGATGGTCCACTGCACGGGTCAAAGGTGACATGTGTCATCCTACCAGACCTGGGCGTGACTTTGACCAGCTGCTAAGATTGTTTACTTGTTACTAAGTTTACTTGTTTTCACTTGTTTTTATGAAGTCCATTGAGCGTTGGATCAAAGAATCTACTTTTATGTCATATGTGTTTTTATTCAGATTTTGACATGACACAGCCATTGAAGGTTTATGGATTGTTGAGCTTTTCTGTCTTTGACTCTCGGGGGAAGATTTTGCATTTTATATAGAAATGAGTTTTTAGCTTACTCTCTCTCTCTCTCTCTCTCTCTCTCTCTCTCTCTCTCTCACTTTCTCACTCTCTCAGTCCTTAACTGATTCAGTATGTGAATCCTTCTGTAGGCAATTACAACAGTTGGATCAATTAGACACATAACATTCTGCAATACCAGAGAATTACAAAATTCCTTTCTACAGACATCCCAAATTCAAAAACGGCTATTAGCACATTTGTATACTCCTAATGAAGGGTCAAACGATCAAGAAGTCTTTTAATGAACAAAATAAAATGAATTATAACTTTCAAGAGTGCAGGAATCACTCACACCTTACGTATATTTCTCTCAAAGAGAACACAGACGTGAAGGGGTTCTCGTGTCAAAATAAACTTTTCTAATTAGCTGGTGAGTGAGGGATAAAGAAGAGTGTGAGAGGGAGAAGGAGCGTGAAAGAGAGGGAGAGGGGGAGGAAATGCTTTAGGAATGAAATTAGCAGCCCTCATTATCAGCTGGCTGTCTCCATGACCCCCCAATCAGAGATGATATTCCCATGACCCGCCACAATACAGATGCATATTATTCAATCCCAGCTGTATGAAATTCCTGCAAATAAAACCTTTGTCCTCCACAACGGCTAATTATTTGACAGATTGGACCCCTGTGGGGTCAGGTTACAGTGTGAAGGGTCCAAGCACCACCAGCACTTCCATCATCCCTACACACACACACGCACACACGCACGCACGCACACACACACACACACACACACACACACACACACACACACACACACATTCTCTCTCTCTCTCTCTCTCTCTCTCTCTCTCTCTCTCTCTCTCTCTCTCTCTCTCTCTCTCTCTCTCTCTCTCTCTCACCCCACGGGGCCCACATACAAAAAAAAAATCCACAGGGCCCCTTTCTTTTCAAGAGATTACCTCCCACCCATCCATCGAAGCCATGAGAGGGTGTGTGTGTGTGTGTGTGTGTGTGAGGGAGAGTAGGGAGTGTAACGCAGGACTGTGTGTCTGTGACAGCAGTCATTTCAGAATTTAAAGGGTGTTCTGAAGCAGAAATATTTAATCTCTCTCTGAAAATAAGGCCGAAGGGGGAGGGGCCGGCTGAAAGAGAGAGCTGTCACTCAATCCCGTATTGTGAGGAAGAATTCCTCCTCCTTTCTGCCTCTGGTCCCGCTAACACCAGGAACTCCACACACCCGCGTTCACATGGTGCCACTGCGTTTGGTTCATAAGGCGCACAATAAATGATGATAACACTCCGCATTTCATAACACTCTGTTCCATATTCTGTGTGTTGAAATCTTCCAGTTGTTGCTGAATTATTTCGATATATGACAAAACATTTGGTGCATAACACACTTTAATAGAAATTAATTCATAAATGAATAAATGAAAAAAAAATTTATATATATATATATATATATATATATATATATATATATATATATATATATATATATATATATATATATATATATATAATGTATATATATAGTGTTTTACACACACACACACACACACACACACACACACACACACACACACACACACACACACACACACATATATACTATTATATAGCAACTTCACACCAAGTATCCATTTATCCATGTTATGCTTTCTGTTGGTATAAAGACCTTTTGCCCTGAAAAAGTTCCGAGTGAAGTGTATTGATGTGAAAGTGCAGCGGTTTGCAGTGTGGCGGTGTGGTGCCGGCAGGCCCGGCCGCCCTGAGCCTGCTGCGATAACCTTTGCCTCCAGCCAGCCGGGCTCCCAGAGCAGCTTCACGTCCACGGCAGGCCGCCTCTCTCTCCTGCGAAACAGAGAAATGAAACATGATTCCGTAAATGTCAAAATCGAAGAAAGCCTTGAGCTCGACAGAAGCAAGTTTCACACATACTCTCTTGCACGCAAGCATGCACGGACATGCACACACACACACACACAAACACACACACACTCTTACACGAGGGATCCCTGCACTTCTCGGTGGCATTCGGGACAGCCCTAATGGCGTTTCTCACCCAGCCCTCCACAGCCTGGTGGAGTAATCCAACGCAGGAATCTTTAACGCAGGAGACACACGTCTAGCAGGCAGTGCGCTCTCCACCTGGACACTCCCCCCTGCCCGGCACCGGTCGATGCTGAAGTCTTTTCACTGTGCTCTAATTGCTTTGATCACCTGGATTTATTTTCCTGACCTTTGGGGTTTTGTGTGTTTCTTTCTCCTTTTTTTTTGAACTAAGATAGATGGGAACCCAAACCGAAGTGCTTCCTGTTCTTACAGGATGTCCCACCCCCTTCATTTAACCAGCCAATGAAGATGACAGAGGAGCAGGGATCAGAGGGAAATATGCTGACAGTTTCAATCTCAATACTGTTTTGCCATCAGCCAATAAAAAAGAGTGAGATAAGGCAGAATGTTTCAGCGTAGACCAGGTATGTGACCCCTACTGGTCTCAGCTCTGCCATCTGACAGCAGTGTTTGCATGGTGGGCTTTTCAAACTGATCCCACTGGTTGGATCTGCTGTGTGGTGGGAGTGCTACCCTTCACTCACTCCCTCTTACACTCCCTAGTACACTTCACTCACTCCCTCTTACACTCCCTAGTACACTTCACTCACTCCCTCTTACACTCCCTAGTACACTTCACTCACTCTCTCATACACACCCTCATACACTTCACTCACTCTCTCTTACACTCCCTCATACACTTCACTCACTCCCTCTTACACTCCCTCAAACACTTCACTCACTCCCTCTTACACTCCCTAGTACACTTCACTCACTCCATCATACACTTCACTCACTCCCTCTTACACGCCCTCATACACTTCACTCACTCCCTCTTACACTCCCTCATACACTTCACTCACTCCCTCATACACTTCACTCACTCCCTCTTACACTCTCATACACTTCACTCACTCCCTCTTACACTCCCTCACACTTCACTCACTCCCTCATACACTTCACTCATTCCCTCTTACACTCTCATACACTTCACTCACTCCCTCTTACACTCCCTTGTACACTTCACTCACTCTCTCATACACTTTACTTACTCCCTCTTACACTCCCTCATACACTTCATTCACTTCCTCTTACACTCCCTCATACACTTCACTCACTCCCTCATACACTCCCTCATACACTTCATTCACTCACTCGTACACTTCACTCACTCCCTCTTACACTCCCTCATACACTTCACTCGCTCCCTTACACTCCCTAGTACACTTCACTCGCTCCCTCTTACATGCCCTCATACACTTCACTCAATCCCTCATACACTTCACTCACTCTTACACTTTACCCTCTATTAACTTTAGGGTAGGGCACTTTAGGCCCTCAACAGTGAGCCTATTCAGAACTCCTGAAAACTTTGTGTTGATGTTCGAGCATTATTTAAGCACCTGCTCTCATGAAAGCACACATAGGAGCCCTAATTAAGTCGACATTTAAAGCAACCCTAATTAAGCCGATATTAAAAGGAACCCTAATTAACCCGATATTGTGCCCATATTTCAGAGGACAGGAGAGCGGAGGCATGTTATAAATAGCCTGTGGGCCCACAGTGGCAGACAGTCGTGGGGGCCTGGCATGGCGTGGAGGTCTGGCTGGGTTTGGACTCCTGCGTGAGCCGCTCGGCTGGACGGTGTCGAGAGCCCGCCCCGGTGATCTCTCCCCACGTTCGCCCGCCCGCACGCACGCCTGGCAGTGGCCCATGGTTTGGGCTCCCCGGCCCACCCGCGTGAAGGGCACCGGGACGCGCCCTTGACGCCACACCCCCCCCCCCCCGCGCGACAGAGCATATGGTGGCGGAACACCTTGAATGGTGCGCGGGGGGTAGTGGGTCTCCGCACGGCCAGGGTCGGGGGCCAGGTGCGGGTGGAGGGGTGGGCACCGTCCCCCCCGGAGCAACCCCCCCCCCCCCCTCACTCCTCTCCCCGGCCCACTAACAGCCCCTGCAGCTACAGCTCCAGCTCTGCTCCAGTGTGAGAAGCTTCAATTTAAAGACATCAAGACTTTCTGCACTCAAGAACAAAGCTTGGTAACAAGTAACACGTGATGAAAACGCTCAGCCGGCAGGCAGAAAGGGAAATAATGAAT
>NW_027506917.1:895458-900150 GCF_052324685.1 Brachyhypopomus gauderio | reverse complement strand
GTGTGTGTGTGTGTGTGTGTGGGTGTGTCTTCCTTAGCGGGACCATGTGCTAACCCTGCATTAGCTGTCAGATTATCATGAGTCAAAGCAGTCGTGACAGAGGCTAAAAGGGAGATGGATCGTGCTGTTGAGAGCCGTGGAACGGGCCTGACCCAGATGCTGGCCATCCCCCAAACCCCAACGCCCCATACGGAGGTGACATCCAACCAATCACCCCGTCACTCTTCTGGGTCACTGAGCTGACAGGGTCACATCATAACCCACACTGCCCTCATGTAACTCAGCGCTGTCTACAAACTGATACCACCTGGTGGGAGAGAAGCTTTGTGTGTGTGTGTGTGTGTGTGTGTGTGTGTGTATGTGTGTGTGTGTGTGTGTGTGTGTGTGTGTGTGTGTGTGTGTGTGTGCTTTTGTGTGTATTGCTTGCTTGTCTCTCTGGCCACTGGAAGTTTGTAAATGCAACAGATGACCTTTCGGCCACATGACCTCTCTATCACTGAGTCGTTTGACCTTTGATGCAACATGATGACTCGCCACTCATGTGGGTCAACTGAGCACATTTGCTCCTCCTGTACGCCCCCCCCCCCCCCCCCCCTGAAGAAAAGTATCTCCATTAAAACTGATCCTCATATCCCAAGCTGCCTGCCTCCGTCTGCAGACCCTCCTAAGAAGCACAAGGAGGAGTGGGGTTTTGATTCTCGTCCCACGGAGGACGTTTAAAATGATGGATGGAAAGAGAAATGTGTGTAAGTGGCTGAGTTTTTCCAGACTGAGTTTTTACAGGGAGAGATGGGGTGGGGTGGGGTGGGGTGTTGGGGGTGTGGTGTGGGGACATGGGGGGGGGGGGGTGTTAGGGCAGCATTCAGACGTGACTGACAGCTTTATGGTGACCATAAAACCTCTCCATAGAGACAAGCACATACTTATATTAGAGAGGCCTGCGTCTCCGGCTCATGGCGGCACAGAGCCATAATGTCAGACAGAAGCAGCGGATGTTATCATCTGCTTTACGGGGCTAGGGTTAGTGCACACACACACACACACACACACACACACGCACACACACACTCATGCATATGCACTGAGATACACACACACACACACACACCCACACTTCCAGAGAAACTCTAGTGCTATAGGCTAATCACTCAGGGTTGTTTACACACTGCATTTATTTGTTTTCCAGTAAGTTTTCATATTTACTGAAATTGTGACCATCATATTTGGCATGTCCTTCTGTGACGATGGCATTCTTGAAGGGCTTCCAGAAACAGGTGCCAATTCTTACAAGAGGTCAGGCAATGCATTCCACTGATTTGACCAACTTGATGTTTTTTTACACACCAGGAAACCCAGTCAGTTTGATTTGGAAAAAAAAAACTTGCGTTTCATTTGCAAAAAATATCTTGTACTTGTCAAACGAGTCTAATCTGAGAGATCCAAATTGTTTAACAACTGCAACGGAGTAGAACAGCACCGAGACCCGAGAGGCGGCATGCGTGACATATATTCTGCGTGCTCAGTAGTAAATATCAGTAGTATAGTCCTCAAGCAGAATAAATCTTTGCTGAATTGTCCTTTACCTCATCTGTGCTCTTCGTTTAACGCTATATGAATTTGAAGACGTGTGTTCCACGTGCTCTCACTCTAAGGCATTGACCGTGATGAAGTATGGACACCTTGCCCAATGGGCTTGTAATTCAGTCTGCAATGTAGAACTGTCCACTCGGGCGCTGGGCTTTCAGCACCCCCCCCCCCCCCCTCCGCCCCCCAAAACCCCTGCCTAGCAGACAACGGTGCTCACCGTCTAGCCGATAAATCCGCATGACAGCTGGCGCAACGCTCCCGTGAGCGGCGATGCGGCCCAGTTTTCCAGCCCCTGACAGAGCCTTGTATTGAGTATGATAACACTTACTCCGTCTTCATCCGGAGAGGGAGCACAATATCAATCCGTCTGATGATCCGGCAAAGCGAGGCGAGAACTTCTGTATCAATCTTCATACGCTCGCTGCCCGTTGCTTAAGAAGAGGACCCGAATGGAATCATTCCATCACGAAGTGCTGGCTGCCTGCGTTCGCCATCTCGGTCGCTCAAGCGGTTTGAACTTCCCATCAGCCTCTCTCCTTCCCTCCCTCTCCTTGTCTCTCTCTCTCTCTCTCTCTCTCTCCCTCTCTATCTCACGCTTTTATCTTTCTCTGTCTGTCTCTCACCCACCCCTGCTCTTTCTTCCTTAGTGTGTCAGTAAGCGAAAAAAAGGACAATCTGAAAATACTTCTACCTGTTCGTATGTAAATCCAACGGGATGTGGAACAAATGTGCAGCGCAAACATGTCGATAGTGAAGCGCTGACCCGCCCTCGTCCTGCCCCGCCCTCGTCCTGCCCCGCCCTCATCATGACCCGCCCTCATACCGCCCTCATCCTGACCCGCCCTCGTCCCGCCCTCGTCCTGCCCTGCCCTCATCATGACCCGCCCTCGTCCTGCCCTCATCCTGACCCGCCCTCGTCCTGCCCCACCCTCGTCCTGACCCACCCTCGTCCTGCCCCACCCTCGTCTTGATCCGCCCTCGTCCTGCCCCGCCCTCGTCTTGATCCGCCCTCGTCCTGCCCCGCCCTCGTCCTGCCCCGCCCTCGTCTATCTATCTATCTATCTATCTATCTATCTATCTATCTATCTATCTGTTCTTAAACCTTGGAAAAAGTAAAAATAAAAAAACTTCCTATTTTATTTTTTCTGTAATAATCCCACAGTCACCCAAATATGATACTATTCACTCTATAACGCACATTCGGACATCCCTTGTGCCTGAGTTTGGTGGGGAAGGCCCTCCCGAGCGGCAGTCTGCCCTGGCCGCAGACATACCGGCAGGCCGCAGAAGATATGGCTCAATCAACAGGCACTCGGCAATCAACTTTAACTTGTCAGTTTTGATCTATCCAGTCATCGCTGCAGGTTGTTTGGTAATGTCTAATGTTCTGTGAAGATGGGCCTTTCATATTCTTTATCGTTCCCCCCTCCACCCGTTTTTTTTGTGTGTCTCCATCAAAAGCGAGAGATGTTTTGTGAAGACCGTAGAGGGGGAAATAGAGGGGATAAAACAGCGATGAAATTTAACCCTTTCCGACATCATCACTGCACAGCCCAGGGCTACGAACGCTCACATCACTGAGCTGGTAATTGGTTCCTCTAAATCTGCTGAGTACAGAGAAAGCTGAACACTGTTTTTCATCAGTACCGAGAAAATAAAAAGGAAAAAAAAACTAAATAGCGTAACTATCTCACTGTCTCTGTTCATGATGGACGCGCAGGGAACACATACAGTGGCCTTCGGCAATAAGCGCTCGTGTTAAGTGCTGGATTCGAATAATTTTAGTATCTTTACACGACAAATGTGTTTATGCATGTCATGTGAAAGTGAAAGACTATGCATGAATGTCATGTGAAAGTGCCTTTCGTTTTTTTCGAGTGGGTACCAACCGCGAGAGTTGGCCCAGCAAAATCAGCCCGAACGCCGCCGCGCTCTCCGAAGCTGCCACGCGCTCCGCTTTGACCAATTTGTCCCCATCGCTCACTTCATATAAACGCTGAGCGATCTGGCTCCAACCACCCCCACGATCTTGAGGGGATTTTTATATTCAGCTGTTTCATTATACGACTCTCTCACACACACACTCCCTCTCTCTCTCTCTTTTTGGGGGACTCTACGGGTGCCTTTGGCTTTGAAACTCTCAGATTTAGCGCTGTGGTATTGGCTCATTTTTCATATCCATTGTTGGCTTGTCAGGGTGTCATAGCTCCTCCGGAGAGCCGTTAGATCAGTCCAGATGGATAAATCATCCCGGATCTGACACACTCATTTAATTTGCGCAGCTCCGCTGCAGCAGGCTGCTTATTAATTGAAAAATCCCCGCTCCGTTCACTGAGCGAGAACATTCCACCATTTTATTTCATTTTTATTAACATGGATATTCCGTATGATTTCCCCCAGTAGCCTGTTGCCTGCGGGCCGGACCCTTTGTCATTTATCATCATATGCTATATTTGTCAATCGCCCGACTTTTCTTTTTAACCCCTCTCAAAAAAGTATTTAAGAAAATAACTTTGCATATAAAGAGCGTGAGACTTTGCAGATATATTGATATAAAACCCTGCGCACTACGGCGGTTTCGAACTCCGGAGCCCGCGTTATTGTTTTCCATCTGTGAAATAAAGTAACAGGTACTTAATGTACCAAAAACAATTTGTCTGGCCGTTATTTTCCCATTGAAGGCGTGCACGGCTGGCTGAGGTCTCCCTTTATCTCAGCGAGGCTAATACATTTTCACACTGCGCTCTGGTGCTTTCATTTTACAGCTGAGGAGCTCAGCGGCCCCACGCTGCGGCTGAAATGGGACCCCAGTCACCACGGCCCCGCCGAGTGTGTGTAGGTAAGTGTGCAGAACAAATGCTGAAAAAGACTTTAAAAAAGTTTTCCGAGCTGCCACAGATTTCTTTTTTTTTTTTTTTTTTCACGTGTGGGTGTGTTTGTGTGTGATACTGCCATGGTCATCTATCTATAACAAACAAGGCCAGGCTAAAGTTTTGTGAAAGTGTGTGTGTCTGAAAGTGTGTGTGTGTGTGTGTGTGGGGGGGGTTACATGTGTTTATGTGCTCTGGTCAGTAGGGGGGTTATAGATCGAGGGAGGGGGTAAGA
>NW_027506917.1:877958-890458 GCF_052324685.1 Brachyhypopomus gauderio | reverse complement strand
CCGAGAAAGCCGTCTACTCCCATTCTGCTATTAGTGAGCATGTGTCAAGACCTATTTGGCACCGGTTACTTTGAGAGTGACATCAACGGCGACCTTTTGACCTGCCTCGACAGAAGAAAAGGTCTGGCGATAGTTTTCCATTATAGAAGCTGAGCAGCTCTTGTGCCAGATGGAGGGTAGTAAAGGCAGAGCAAAGAGAAGAAAGGCGCTGGTGATCGGGTTCACCCGCCTGCTTTGCGCAGGGGCCTAGAGGAGGGCCCTGAGGCACTCCGGCCTGACCGTCACTCCACGGGCAACGTCGCTGCCTCCTGCCCTGTTACAGAAGCCATGAGGAACCCTCCAGCTAGCTCCTCCAATGTTTCTGGGCGAGAGTTTGCTACAGTAAATCGGTTGAAGCGCGCGGGACCTCAAATTGCTACTGCCCGTGTTTTCGGCACGTGTCTGGGCAGCGCGTCAGCTCACAGCTTTGATATGGAAGAACTCTGGTTTTTATCCAGAGAGGCAGTGGGGGGAGAAGGAGAAGTGTCGAGACACGCTCTCCCAGTGGGGGGAACAACGCCGCGTTGTGTAACTCTGATCGATGCGCCCGCACTCGCCGATAAAAAGATTTCGCACAGCCAGAGCCTCCGTCTAGTCGCCTACCCTACACACACACTCCCCACCCCCCCACCCCCCCACACACACACATACACACACATATATACTCCCGACCCCGACCCTGAACTTAATAGCTGCTGCACCACTTTAACCAAATCAATGCAAGGCAAAAAGACACCGGCCATTACAAGCCTTCAAGCAGAGGAGATATGAGTGGTTGGACTCATCCCCCACCCTCCATCCACCATCCGTGCTTGTCGGCCTCAGGTAAACAAGAGCACATGGAGTTTACTGTCCCGCCTTCAGCGACGAATGGAGAGGAATGAATGGGGCAGAGATTGTCTGTTCGCAAGCCTGATTTATATAATATGACACTAATCCAGACGTGAGGACGTTACATAATCCCACCCCTTCCTCCACATCACTGCCAGCATCATCCGTGAAGTCTTTACAGGTCGAGGTCCAAACCCGCTGCTTCAGCCGGCTTTCTGCTCTCCTGGATAAATCACATTTATGAAAGTCGCAATTACCTGATTAGCCCCCATCCCACCCCCCCCCCGGAAACACCCTGGCGGGCCCGCGGAATTCATTACAGCCCGTAATCTCGTTTAGATTGCCTGTGAACTCTGGCTGGGGGGAGAGAGCGGGGCAGTAGCGTTAAATGTCACAATGACCCGGCAGCATGGAGACGAGTGATCCAGCCTAGAAGATCGCATCCACGCAACCATGAAAAATGACTGAACATCTCCGCACGGAAGGGGCCAAAGGAAGACTGACTTCATGCAGCATGTGTGTTTGGGGGAGGTTGCGATTTTCAACTCGTGTATATAAAAAAAGATAACTTTGATAAGAGATTCGTTTGGAGGCCCAAAAGCATGTAAAATAAATGTATGAAATAAATGTTTAATGGTTTGCATAATTGCGAAGGATGTGTATATGTCTTCTTGAAGGAACCGGAGGGGAAGGGTTTTCAGGACCAGATCCATCCTGATCTTCAGGTTGAACTTAGGAGTTATTGTGGTGGCTGAGGCTTGGTCCAGAATGTCTTCCTCCTGATTCCACAAAACTCCTAAAACCTCCAAGTTTAGGATAGTTTATTGTCTATTTCTGTGGGGTTTGTTTTTATTCAATTGCAATTTGAAGAACCCAAGTCTGCAAAGAAGTGTGTGTGATCTGTTCCACTTCTGCCACCACCCCCTAGTTCAATCAGGCTCCGTTCAGCTCTCACAGATACACTACCGTCAAACAAAACAATAATTTCATAAATGTGTAAATTATTTACATTAGAGGCAAGGTCGCAGACGTATTAATACATACAGGGAGGAGAGGGGGATGAAGTCTTCATGTTGTTCACACACTCACACACTCATATATTCAGTCTTCTGTGTTCCTAGTGTGTCAGTTACATTAGGCCTCATTAACTCTCCTTTTTTCTTTATATCTGCTAATTAGCTCAGAGGTGGTCACAAATTAATTAACATCTCACATAGCCTGTGCAATTGCATTCTGTTTATTTAGTTTCTCCTATTAACTTTTAATCTTTTTTAAACACTAAAAAAGCAATTAGTATTTTTGATAAACAAACAAACACCAAAAAAAACCAAGATGTGGGCCCAAGGATAATCAGCATCTCTGCATGTAGCCATGAGGAAGCCATTCTGCCAGTTAATTTGACCTCTTAGCACACTGAAGCCCAGAATGACTATATCACACTAGAATATACAGACCTGCCAGACGAGGAGGAAACAAAACGATGAAGGATTCTGCCCACTGGCTTCCAGGTGGTCCTCGTGGGTTCATCCACTAAATGATCTCATAAGCTACGTACACCAGGCACTGTTGAGGCAGAGGTTCCCAGTTCCTTAGGTGCAAGTCTATACAGTGTGTGTGTGTGTGTGTGTGTGTTCTTTATATAAATTACTTATAAAATATATATTATGATTCTATGTAAGATTTATATCTGTTATTACTTTTTTTACTGTATTATATTTTAAGCCATCCAAATCTTTATGCCCGTGGGAATCAGAGAAGAATGTCTGTTGCAGTTTCCAAAGGTGGTTTTTCAAAAAGTGCACTGTTGTGAGAGCTCACCTTTTAAAGTCAGCATGACCTGCAGGAATGTACAGGACACACTCCGCTTTTCAGAATGCTATTAGCACACTGTGGTTTTCAGAATATACTGAACACACTGTCCTTTTCTAGTACTCTTAGCACACTGTGGTTTTTTAAATGTACTAAACACATTGTGGTTTTCAGAATGTACTGAACACACTGTCCTTTTCTAGTACTCTTAGCACACTGTGGTTTTTTAAATGTACTAAACACATTGTGGTTTTCAGAATATACTGAACACACTGTCCTTTTCTAGTACTCTTAGCACACTGTGGTTTTTTAAATGTACTAAACACATTGTGGTTTTCAGAATGTACTGAACACACTGTGCTTTTCAGAATGCATTTCGCACACTGTGGTTTTCAAAATGTACTGAACACACTGGTTTTCTGATTACTCTTAGCACACTGTGGTTTTCTAAGTGTACAGAACACACTGTGGTTTTCAGAATGTACTGAACACACTGGTTTTCCGATTACTCTTAGCACACTGTGGTTTTCGAATTGTATTGAGCACACTGGTTTTCAAAATGTACAGAACACACTGTGGTTTTCAGAATGTACTGAACACAGTGTTTTTCACAAGGTTCTGAACACACTGTGCTTTCACACGCTGCCTGTCCCGAATACTTGGACTCCACACCGTCCGTGTTCCAGAGATCTCAGCACTGTGGATTGACCTCTTACAGTTTGAGTGACTGGAAATCTGTGCAATGAACACTGTGCAATGAACCCACAGCGAAAACCTCATTCAAACATGAGTCTGCAAACCAGCCACCAACCCCGAACACTGTATATGTTGCTGGTAAAAAAAAAAACACCCATCAGGTCCCACACCTCTCCTGCATATCTCTGGATTTATGAGTACGCTCGTGTGTGTGCATGCATCTGTGTATGTACCCTTGTGCTTATGTATATGTGTGTGTGTGTATGTGCGTGGGCTTAAGTGTGATAAAAGCACGCGACGCTGGTGCTCACTCTTCTGTCTGTTAAAGTGCTGTGGGCCTTTTTTGCTCCCATGAAGAAGACCATTTATACAGTGTCTGGCACGGGGGATCATCCCTCTCCATATTCCCCCCATTGACCCGGGTTGTTCTTTTTATTACGAGCAGATTTTTATTGAAGGATGATTACACTGAATGATGCCAAGCGTGGGGAGAAGGTATCGACCGGAATAATGACATTCCAGAACGGGAGAGAGAGAAGAGTATCGACCCCTCCTCCTCCTCCTCCTCCCCGCTCTCATTCTCTCCACTGCTCACAAATTGAGTCACATCTTCTTCTCATCCATTATTTAAAGCTGATCGGCCTTTCTTGGCAACTATGGATTTGATAATCATTCCGATGTCCATATTAAATATGTGACATAAATTTCACCGCAGGTGCCTGTCAATAGGCAGCCACAAGAGAGTAACTAAGGGGCAATAGAGAAACTAATGTATGGGTATGACAGAGAGGGAGGGGAAAAGTGTGTGTGTGTGTGTGTGTGTGTGTGTGTGTGTGTGTGTGTGTGTGTGTGTGTGTGTGTGTGTGTGTGTGTGTGTGTGTGTGTGTGTGTGTGTGTACAGAAGAGATGAGGAGAGAGAAGGAGCCACTCTGATGTCATAAGCATGAGAATGTTGTGTCATGCTGCATGTAAAGTATATGTAAAGTATATGTTTACACATGTAAGGTATATGTTTACAGATGAATGTAATGTATATGTGTTTACAGATGGATGTAAAATATGTGTATAAAAGTGGATGTAAAAGTGGATGTGTACACAGGAGGATGAAAAATGGATGTAAAGTACATGTGTACACAGGACAATATAAAGTACATGTGTACACAGGAGGATGTGAAGTACATGTGTATACAGGTGGCTGTAAAGTACATGTGTATACAGGAAGATGTAAAGTACATGTGTATACAGGAAGATGTAAAGTACATGTGTATACAGGTGGCTGTAAAGTACATGTGTATACAGGAGGATGTAAAGTACATGTGTACACAGGAGGATGTAAAGTACATGTGTATACAGGTGGCTGTAAAGTACATGTGTATACAGGAAGATGTAAAGTACATGTGTATACAGGAAGATGTAAAGTACATGTGTATACAGGTGGATGTAAAGTACATGTGTATACAGGAGGATGTAAAGTACATGTGTACACAGGAGGATGATGTAAAGTACATGTGTATACAGGTGGCTGTAAAGTACATGTGTACACAGGTGGATGTAAAGTACATGTGTACACAGGAGGATGTGAAGTACATGTGTATACAGGTGGATGTAAAATACATGTGTACACAGGAGGATGTAAAGTACATGTGTATACAGGTGGCTGTAAAGTACATGTGTACACAGGTGGATGTAAAGTACATGTGTACACAGGAGGATGTGAAGTACATGTGTATACAGGTGGATGTAAAATACATGTGTACACAGGTGGATGTAAATTACATGTGTACACAGGTGGAGGCCTCTTGGGAAGGCGGCTCCTCGCCATGAAAATAAAATATCAGCTGGCAGATAATAAAGCTATACATGTGCCAAGCAGACAGGCCGTGTGTCTTTCCTTAGTGGTGGACTCTTCCTCCCTGTGATTTTCTGCAGCTGCCTGCCGTGAATACTGGCCTATGCACCCTGAGATTAGAACGAAACAGCTGTTTCTCTGCAGGCTAACCAATATATCAACCCCTGATAACTAATGACAAATGGTCCCCCACATTGTGTCGGACGTACAGGGTTTGGAGAGGGAGAGAGGAAAACGAGTGTGTGTGAGTGCTTGTGTGTGTGTATGTATTTGTGTGTGTTTGTGTGTGTGTGTGTGTGTGTGTGTGTGTGTGTGTGTGTGTGTGTGTGTGTGTGTGTGTGTGTGTGTGTGTGTGTGTGCATGTTTATTGAGTGTTTGTGTGTGCGCACGTGTGTGTGTATGCATTTGTTTGTATGTGTGTGCCTGTGTGCCTATACATTTCTATATGCCTTTCTACACACATTCCTAATCTTAAATCACAGTTTTGGAATTAGAATGTCCCAAGTGAAGCAGTGTATACCGCAGAAAGCATGCATATATAAAAATCCTGCATGCATATATAAAATGTTGAATATTCATTTAACGTTTTTTAATTTTGTTAGAAGGAGATCAGTTTAGGCAAAAGCAAAAAAATTTCCACAGATCATGCTGAATAAACTTGGGATTTAACCAGTCAGTCTCGCTTCGTATTACCCACGAGTTTAATAACCGAACGTTATAAATTCTGATGGTAAGACATTAACCAAAACGATGCCAGATTTAAAATTGCATTCGTTGTTTTCTCATTCATGAAGTCGTCAGTCTATAACGTTTTCTTTTACAGCCACTGCAAGAGAGAGAAAAAACACTTATTGTGCAGATGGATTTAAAGGGGTTGGCCCCTGGTGTCCCCAGCGAGGGCTCGTTGGCGCTGTTAATTCTCGGATCATGTTTAATGCCGCACGGTTATTGTTATACCGCCGACTACTCAGACGTGCTGGCGTACCGAGAATTCGCTCCTCTTATCGGCTCGATTTGCAGATACGCGAGGAGAGAAGCAATCTGCGCCGGAGCTTCGGGGACAGCAGCCTTCCGCAACACAATAGCGCAGAATTACTGTGAAATGGGAGACACAGCGGTAGCCCGCAGTTATATCAGAATCAGTTATATCATATTATCTTCACTTTGTTTGCTGGGTGTCCGACATGGAGCATACGCAGATTATACGGGCATTACGGGGTAATTTGTAACATTGTGTATGGAGTAAATCGTGTATAACAGGTTAGCTACGCCAAGGTCTTGACAGAGGTGGAAAAGGGAGGGAGGAGGCGCTGGGGGTCACTGAGATCAGCTGTGACAGAGATGCTTTATTTGTTTCTTGGTCTTTTTGGGGAGTAACTATATGAACTATATAAAAAGGTTGGGCTCTTACTTTATGAAAACCGACTGTATACATAATTGTTATGTATTTTATTTTTTTTTACGTTGTGAATTTATTTTTGGCCTTTTACAAGGGGGAAAAATGAAATACAGGCTAAGACACAAACCTTTTTTATTCCAGTTAAACAAAACTTTAAGCCAAAGATTTATCTTCTTATAGGCTGCAGACAACATAGCATATATTTAAACTTTCTTACCGTGTGTAGTCACGGTTTTTTTTTGGGGAGGGGGGGGGGGGCACAGCAGCAGCTAGCCTGGAGAGTTCACGTGTTAGCGATTCACCTTCTCACAGTTTGCAGTGGCTGGAGTTCACAGCCAAATGCGAGAGCTGGCGAAGTTCCCGGCGGACAGCACGGCACGCTGTGTCCGGTTCGCGTGCCGGGCCTCGGCTGTCTCCGTGTCTGCGTGCCTCCGGGGGACTGGATGTAGCCGGCCAGACGCTCAGCTTTTGACCAAGGCAGCGCTCGTCGGTATCGGGTTTATAGAAGCGGTGCATGGCGTGTGAGATTGCGGAGAGTGAAGCACATAATTGAAAGCCATGTTTAAAGGGGAAGACCTGGTGACAGTGATTCTTTCTCTCCACCATCAGAGGACTTGAAGTCGTCGTTCATTAATATGGGTCATCCGCTCATCTTTCACGCCTCATCAAACTCTCTCAAAACTAGGGTCTTACCCCACGTGACCCTCTAAGGAAATGGAGTGTTCCTCTCTGCTGACAGACCCAAAACTCTTCATCCTTGTGTGTTGGTGTGTATTGCCTTATTTATTTTTAGATTTAAATTCCAGCTATGGTGGTTTCGTTCACTCGAGCCCTTAAAGGCTTCTGCTACAGCTGTCAGACAGAGCAGAGCTGTGAATATCCGTGGGTTTTTCTTTCCGCTAAACTAACGAAGCCGGCAGGCCCTCGCGGCGTGTTTGCGTGATATGGGGAGGTGGTTCCTCGTAAGCCGGGGTCACGGCACCCTGCTGCGAGGTCAGAGCTGTCAGAGCGACGGGGCAGGTAATATCAGGCCGTCCTCCGTCGCTGTTAGGGCCAATCAGCCTGCTCCACCCGCCTTGATTGGCCTGACATACTCCATCAAAGCCGGAGTGGAGCAGCTTTCACGCGGCCTGCAATGTCCCACAAAAGCCTCTCCACCACCCCCACCCTCCCCAATGCCTCCACCACCCCCCTCTGTTTATCCCAGCTGAAATGGTTTCCCCCCCTCACTGGTTTCTGAGAGTTCGGAACACAGCAGATCCAGTGATGCAGGCAAAGGGAGATGAACAAACAACACAGAAACTTCTGACTCCTCTACCCATTTCATAAGAAAATATAAACGTTCCACCATGATGAGAGACGCCGTTTCCGTTAAAGAAGAGAACAGACCCTCGTGAGAATTTGCTGGATTATTAAGAGGACTTTCAGCACCACGGACAGGTGCTCTCATGTCATACTGTAAATAATAGTGTTTGTGTGTGTGTGTGTGTGTGTGTGTGTGTGTGTGTGTGTGTGTGTGGGTGTTACATATATGTCACATATTATATGCTATAGCCCCCAAATAAGGGTTTCACATACAACAAATAAATCCATAAAAAATCATGTATTTAAAATGGAAATAACAATATTGTTTGTTGTGGCTTTGCTGAGCCATGATGTGAAAGCATAAAGCATTTGAACCAGCTGGGGTTCAAATCCATGCTACTCATTTCAATTTAAGAATGTTACTGGTCTAAGTAATTAAGCTATTTCATATAATTAGAGAAGCTTTGATTGTCTGTAATCAGCCAAATATAATCTAAAATTAAAACATTTATGAGAACATGAGATTTCTGTGGGCATGATCATAACCCAAAAAACTTTTGGACAAACATGCTCAACCTTTTAATTAGCTGCAGTGTTGAGAAAATGACCCAGTGTGTGGGTGTTATGTTTCCAGATCCAGCCTGTGTGAAGACCAGAAGTTGTTCAGTTGTCAACAAACATCACGAAAATTCCAATGAAATGGTGAATGAAAAAAAAAAAACCTGCATAGAAATGGTCGCAACTAAAATGGTTTGAATTTCCAAGCCACTAGAATCTAAATCAATCCAAGACACATACGTGGCTTTTCCCCTGATTATTTATTTATTTGGTGGCATATAGAGCATTTCAGACATTTGAAACAAGAAGAGGTTTTAGCTCTTTCTGCTAATAGAGTTGGATATAATGTTCTGGCATCACTCTGGTCTTTTGTATTGACCATATCGTTGTGCTGTTAGGATCTCCAGCACCTCCACCACCTCCCCCCACCCCCTCGACCAAATCCTCTCGTCCAACCTGGAAGGTAAATACCAATCAAAGCCTCTTTGTTTATGGAATTGTATAGAGGAATCAGAAAAAAAGCACCATGTAAGTGGCACTTAAGCGGTAGCCAACGTCAGTGCGAGGCCATTTATTCCGGGGAACAGCAGAATCATAACTTTGTGACTGTAGCGGCACGGTCTTTGTGAAGTCCCTGATTCTCTGGGAGTGCCAGTCAGGCACACCAGGGGGTGATGGGACGACCTTGCGTGCTCTTGAAATTACCCACGAGCTTGAGAGAGGCGGCGGGAAGCAGTGACAGACCTGAATGGAGGTAAAGTGTGCTAGTGTATTAGGCACGCGTGCGTGCGAGCGTGCGTGTTGTGTTGTGTTGTTTAGTGGAACTTCAGAGACAGATGCAACAAATGTTTGTTACCGTTATTTGTTATAAGGTGAATTAGTTGTACCGAAAATCAAAAGGATATACCACAATTCACCAGACTTCATTTTAAGCTGAGCTCAGAAGTATTCCTTTTTCTGCTTTACCTCTCAGATCCTCGACTCCATTTTCTGTTTGATTAGACAAACAGTTTAGAAAAACCGTCCTGGTACAGCTGAAAGGCACACGGTGATAGCAGACATGGCAATTAGCAGACACGTCTCCAGGCACAACGATAAATGCACTGGGATCCAGGCACAGAGATCACCTTGCACACCTGGCCACGCCCAGTCAGTGATGTCACTGCGAGAAAAAGCACACATGCCAATGCATCTGACCAAAGTAAAAGCAAAGTCAGGAACACAAAGCGTGTAGTCCAAACAGGGCGTGGCTAAATAGTCCAGACAGGGTGTGGCTGAATAGTCTAGACAGGGCATGGCCAAATACTCCAGACAGGGCGTGGCCAAAGAGTCCATACAGGGCGTGGCTGAATAGTCCAGACAGGACGTGGCCAAATAGTCCAGACAGGGCGTGGCTGAATAGTCTAGACAGGGCGTGGCTGAATAGTCCTGACAGGGCGTGGCCGAATAGTCTAGACAGGGCACTAGACAAATAGTGCATTGTCCGAGGTGAGAATGACAAGCTTCTGAATGGAGATGCTAATAATAGAAAAATACAAAATAATAATAAAATACACTCCTATGGCATACAGCTGTGGCATTTGAACCTCGATAAAGCAGTACACACAAAGTACTACAGATCCCAGCATGCACTGGGTGGGAAACTGGAATGTAGGCACAGAGCTAGCACACAAACACTCAGACCCATGGACGATTTAGAGTTCTTAAGAGTCCTTATCAAACGTGAATGCCTTTGTACCATGGAAATGGGAGTCCTTGGAAAAACACAAGGGAAACATGTTACAACCAGAATGCATCAGGGCTGAAGATGAACCCTTCTTGCTAGGTGGGGACAGCAAACCACTGAGCCATTATTCCACTCCAAACACTAAAACGTAAAAATACACAAGTCAATTGGTGCCATTTTCCACCATTGATAAGAATGCTAAGGCATGCGTTAGCAAACCACACACTTGCTGTTGAACGAACCTGGTCAGACCGATCAGGATTCACGGTGGCACAAAGTTCTATCCAAGGACCAACGCATACAACCGTTGCCTTTACCTCCATCAAAATTAGACAGTCATCAGTGAGAAGTTTGGCGAATTCAGTTGTATGTTGCTCCATTTCAGGAGTGGCTAATGGCTAAACCCCTGTAGTAAACACCTCAAACTTGTTTGGACTTAGGCTGAACAATGAAGACATCCTCATTCTGAGCAGTTAAATAAACGTCTGAAGACATTGAAGATGTAGTAACATGTTCAGAATTCTGGGAGTGTCTGCAAATGAATGGAACTGTGGACAGATGCTGAACCCCGACCCCACAGGTCATGCAACATGTTAGGGGAAAACGCTGTTGTTGTGAGTTCACAGTTAGAGTTTTGGCGTGTGCGTATAAAGGAAAGATCTTGGATTTGTGGAAATGCCCGAGTTGCCCGGTTGATTCTATGGACCACATGAACATGACTGTGATACCACGATGACCTCATCCTAGCCATTAGCTTCTCGTGTGGGTCAACATACTCTATGTCTCCATACCTGTAGATGTCCAGGTCTGCTCAGAAGGTCATCTGGAGCTGCAGGGTAATGTAGGGTTATGCAGGGTAATGTAGGGTTATGCAGGGTAATGTAGGGTAATGTAGGGTAATGCAGGGTAATGTAGGGTTATACAGGGTAATGCAGGGTAATGTAGGGTTATGCAGGGTAATGTAGGGTTATACAGGGTAATGCAGGGTAATGTAGGGTAATGCAGGGTAATGCAGGGTAATTCAGGGTAATGCAGGGTAATGCAGGGTAATGTAGGGTTATGCAGGGTAATGCAGGGTAACGCAGGGTAAATCAGGGTAATGTATGGTTATGCAGGGTAATGTAGGGTAATGCAGTGTAATGCAGGGTAATGTACGGTAAAGTAGGGTAATGTAAGGTAATGCAGGGTAATGTATAGTTATGCAGGGTAATGCAGGTAATGTAGGGTAATGCAGGGTAATGTAGGGTAATGCAGGGTAATGTAGGGTTATGCAGGGTAATGCAGGTAATGGCACAATTTGTGTAATAGAACTTTTATTTTTGGCACATTTGTTTAACTTATGTTGATTTTATTTGAAAATAAAAAAACACTTACACTGGGCCTATAGTGGTCTGTGCTTGTTGTGAAGCTAACTGAAGAGTGTGTTGGAGTTCTGATGGAACAACAGAGTGAGGTTCAGACGTTCTGATTTTTAGATGTACACAGGAATGTGAAACTCATTTGAAAAACAGACACTTTCGTTCAGCAGTGCCATGACTTCATTGGTGGTGTTTGTAATAATTCAGCAAAATAACAGTGCTAGTGTTATCATGTTATTGAAGGTCTTTGATGTTTCAAAATTCTAGAAATAACAATTTCTCTCTGCAAAATCTTTTATGAAAATGTCTGTAAATTTATTGCTTTTGCACTGTTTTTCAATTAAGATACTTTAATTTTGTAGCTTTTGGCTGCCAGCCAATGCTGGCAGTCATTTGACATTTTTTTTAATGATTTCTTTTTTCATTTCTTTTCTTTTTTTTTCTTTTTTACAGTGAAGCGTGACCGCGGGCAACGACTTGCTCATTGGTTATCATTTTAACACAGCTACTGGGCAACGTGAGCCCCCAAACCGCCTCGCTAAAGTGTTTGGATCGAGGCCCAGGGAATGGTTTCCACGACTTCATCCGCCATTTCCGTGGCATATGGCTATGTGTGAGCCGCGAGAGTTTGTTTCCGTGACACCTCAGGAATAAACAAAAGAGCATATTAGCCCTGTTTAAGAAAACCGAAGCAATAAAGGATCTTTGTGGCTAAAACATGCTGGAATGTCGTGAGGAAATGATTCACGCTGGCTGCTTCCAGTTCGTGCAGTGGTGATGAGAGACATCTAAATATGTCCAGCTCTAAATGGGCCAATTGGCTTTATTATAGGACAGGAAGGTAGAAATTATAACAGCTTCAATTAGCCCAGAGCCATAAAGCAAAGGCAATGTATACACATTTTCATTTCATTGAGTCACCATCTGTTT
>NW_027506917.1:827958-875458 GCF_052324685.1 Brachyhypopomus gauderio | reverse complement strand
CGTGACAGCGCTACATCTGAGGAAGACTGTAGTGTACTGTAGTGAAAGAGGTGGGTCAAAGAGTCAGGACACAAGAGTCAGGACACAAGAGTCAGGACATTTTGGACAGATGTCCTTCACCAACTGTGTGTGAAAACTGCCTCTGAAGTTCTGCAGGTTTTTTGTAGGACGGGATGACTGAATCTTTCACACAGCAACAATCACTTACACTTACAATTATTCTTACCAATATGGCATGGCGGTGGTTTCCTTACTGCCGTAATCGGCAGTGCAAACAGATGTGTCAATAATGCAGTGTCTGTTAGCATTAAAACGCCTTGCCACTGGAAATGACAAATCCTTAATTCTGTCGGTCTGATCATGCAATCCATGTATATACCCCAATCAGCCATAACATTGAAACCGCTAACAGGCAAAGTTAATAACATCGATTATCTCGTTACACAGGTGCTTGTCAAGGGTGGGGGTATATTACACAGCAAGTGAACAGTTGGTTCTAGAGGTTGATGTGTTGGAAATGAGAAAAAAATGTGCAAGTGTAAAGACTTGAGCAAGTTTGCCAAGGGCCGAACTGTGATAGGTAGACGGCTGGGTCAGAGTGTCTTTCACTTGTGGGCGGTACCTGTTATGGAGTGGATAGTACCTATCAAAAGACAACCAGAGGACTGCAGACAGGGTGAGAGGAGACACCCGTGGAGGAGACGCCCGTGGAGGAGACGCCAGCGAAGGACGCGGTGTAGGCAGGACGGCCCAGGGGGACACGCGCCCGCCCGTCCGCCGTGTCATTGTGCTCGCGGTCCCGTGGATCATTACGAGTTATCAATGTCATAGACCGCCGGAATAAAGTCTGATCTGGGCCGAGCAGGAAATCAAAGTCAATCACAAAGCCCCTC
The DNA here is from genome assembly GCF_052324685.1 of Brachyhypopomus gauderio. NCBI lineage: Eukaryota > Metazoa > Chordata > Actinopteri > Gymnotiformes > Hypopomidae > Brachyhypopomus > Brachyhypopomus gauderio. Next base: position 874,565 of record NW_027506917.1, on the reverse strand, counting down.
TCCCCGGATATCGACTCTTTTTTGTAAACATCAAGATGAGGAGATTGATTATTGAGAGAAGTCAAAGCAGCGTTGACTAGCTCCTTTCTTGCGCCCCCCGTTGTCATTTTCTACCTTGCGTCTGGCCTCGCGTGCCGGACCTTGGTACAGCAGGTGACACTGAACAGCTACGACCGTATGGCACCACCGGGAGGAGTGCTGAAGTCATTTAGACTGGCTAAAGTTGAAGTGCTTTCGGCAGTAACGTCAATTTTAGTTATTTCCATGCAGCCGGAATGGGTTTCAAGTTAAACAGAACCTTCCATTTAGAATATGCAAAATATCTTGTGTGTTTGCATAACGTGAACCTGATGTTTACATGACATATACCAAAGCTGAGCATAAAAGTAAAGAAAGAACGAAAGAAAGAAAGAAAGAAAGAAAGAAAGAAAGAAAGAAAGAAAGAAAGAAAATGCATGGATGAATACACATCAAGTTTCAGATTTTTGTAGAGTTCACTGGAAATGTCAAGTGATATTCAAGGACTGTGTGACATGATGAATATGTAAGAGACCTCATGAATATGAAGCAGGAGGGGCGTGTCTTCACCGTTGCTGCGCTCTCACCCTCAACCTCTGTAGTGTGGGGAACGTACAGCCATAACAGACACACGTGTGAGGCAGAGTTCGTCATGTACTTGAATCATGGTGAATTTATGCCCTCTGGATAATTCAGTGATGATTCATCAGCAAAAGAGATTTTATGTTGGATTTGTCTACTTGAAAATTATATTGCTGGAATAAAAAAGAATGAATAAAAATGAAAAGAAAAATATGACAAAAATGATAAAACACTTGTATCACTTTTAAATATGGTACTTTAAAATTACAAAACTTATGTAAATAAACACACTTTAAAAGTGACTAGAAACAGCTTTACTGATCACGTTAAACATTTATAGTGCTTTAAATATGCGGAAGACTTTAAATATGCGTAGTGCTTTAAATATGCGGAATGCTTTAAATATGCGGAGTGCTTTAAATATGCGGAGTGCATTCTGCTACTTTGCTGTGTGAAGTCATAAGACAAGTCACGTGACCCGGCAGCAAATACATGACGGACAAGCCAAAGCCATTTGCCACTATATTAAATTAACTCACATAAACGGGGTAGTTTTGCAAAATCCCTTTGAATAGTTGACGTTGTGCAATCGATTTCTCCAATTTCTCCAATTTCTGTGAAGAAAGTCACCTTCTTCCCAACGCCGCCCAACCAAATGGGAATTTGACAGTAGAGAAGCCGAACTCATATACAGCTGTTAACTTGGCCCATTTCTCCCCCAGCCCAAGCTTTGAATTGTCATTAGCGAGAACTCAAGAGGTCAAATTAAGAGGTTTTTTGGGGACACCGACATTGATCCGGGAAAGCAACTATGGCATTCTATAACCACACCTACACGGAGGTCACCCCCTCCACCACCACTCACCCCAGCTTCCCTCCACCCCCCTCCCAAACAACCCCTGCTACTGCAAATCTCCTCTGAAATGTAAAAAATTTAATTTGTCAACATGCTTCCATCATATCCTCAATCACTGTCCGGGCCAGAGGCAGAGGGCAGGGCGGCTCCGGCAGGGAGGCTGTCGGGGAGTGGGGTTGCCGCGCTCAGACAGGAGGGTCTGATTAGAGCCTCACACCGGCTGGAATTGTCTCAGACAGCCTAGAAATCAGATTATTAACTCTGATAGCAGACACCAGGGGCCCCTGCCAGGATTAGCATGAAAATTTTGATATGGATCGATAAGCAATCTCTCGTCCTTCTGCCGGATCTTGAGGGCCTTCATTAATCCGGGGCTTATGTTTATGTCAAGGAATTAAGACGTCCCCGATTACGGGAGCCTCGCTTTTCTGCCTCTATGGGACTTTGAGGAGCCACAATCTCATAGAGATTTATTAAATAAAGCAGCGAAGACTGCCGCTTAGCTCTAAGAAAATTACATTCTGGACACAGTGCCTGCTCGTGTTTAGACTGGGTGAGAGAGAAGGAGCAGCAGGGAGACAGACAGGCGGAGAGCGAGACAGACAGGCGGAGAGAGAGAGAGACAGGTGGAGAGAGAGACAGATAAAAAGAGAGAAAGCAGGAGCACTTCAAAGGGTTGCGTGTTGTCCAGAACTCTCTACCGCTGCAGTATCTACAGTGCGAAAGAGCACAGGCCACGATTCCTTCACTCGGGTCGATTAATAAGCACACGGGTGTTAGCGGCTAGTTCCTCGTTTACGTGTATGTCAGACTGACAACAAATGCACACACAGGGTAGTTGCATGTTGGAAAAGTGCGATTAAGGTGAATGTGGCACACAACACTGTCGTAGCGCTACTTTGAATGGCAGGAGACGGGAGACGTGAGTTCAATCAGCTACCTGGGTCACGGAGTCTCACGCAGCTGCAGCACAACTTAATCCTAAGCCTCTTATCACTAAGAATTCATATCAAGAAAACACAAAGACCGAAGCGCAAATAAAGACCCGATCAACGTTCAACATAAGAGGCTTGCTGACGACTGGCCTCCATTTTGAATGTAGGACACCGCTTCCTCCGGGCGTCACTTTAATCGCGGCCCGTCACACACGCAGAGTTTTGAGAAACCTCCTCCGCGATGCCGGATGCATTTGTAAGCGTCCGGACGCCGGCCGGCGCTCTGTGGACTGAAAACGGCCTGCGTCCCCTTCCCAGCAAAAGGGGTAAATATATGCATAAATGCATCGGAGACGAAACACACCGCCATTGATTCATGAGTTGAGTGCAGGGACGCAGAAGATCGCACGGATAATTATGACCCCTGCACGAGTATAATTAATCTAGCCCATGTCATTATGGGAACTCGAGTCCACGCACGTCGTTAGAAACCTTTTAGCCTGTTTGCCCCCCCCCCCACCCCAGACTTTGTCCTCTGGGTGCCCTGCCAATGGTGACCCAGCCCTGGCCGTATCGGTGGAGGCCTCTAGCAGCCGAGCAAAGAAGGCCACGCTGGGAGGGGCGCGTCATAAGAATAAAACATTTTAATTTGACAGTGATCGAATATTTCCTCCAAAAGCTATTTCACGACTTCATGAACCGCCGTGCTAATTGCGTCACCCGCAGTATGTGAGAATAAAGGGGAGCTTGGCTCTGTGTCTTTGGATTCTGCACACTTTAATTCTTTCTTACTCAACCAGGGTTAAAATGCTTAAAATACTACAGTGCAAAACAGCACTGGTGGAAAGTTGGTTGGAACCTGCAGTAATCTCCTGCGTGAGGCTGTGTGGTCCAAACCAGCTTCCATTCCCATGACTATCCTTGTTACCATCGCCGGACGGACTTGCACCTTCATGGTGGAAAACGCAGCAGACTCACCCCCAGTGTGCTTCAGCGTGGTCTTCTGAAACTGGACCCGGCCCAGGATCTGGGACCAAACAAAGAGCAGGCAGTGTATTTTTATCCCACCATCTTCAGCCTGCTACCGGGGCTCCGTGCATGTCAATCAGGCAGTAAATGGAGCCGAGTGTCCAGGCTGTGGTTTGGAGGAGAGTGCCTTTATGTAGGTCTATGTACAAGTATTGGATTTTGGGTCAGGTTCAAATTAATTAAAGGGCTATAATTGAAAGTGCTTGTTAATGACTGCAATCTTACCCACCCAATATTTAATATTTCATCATTAAACAGTAAAATGACCCAGTATGATCCTAATACAGTGCCAATTATGCAGCATTGATCAAAGTGACCTTTTCATCCTGGAGAAAGAGGAAAATCAATCTAACACCTCCTCCCTTTTTTGCTTGATGCATTGTTTGCTGTCTCTCTCTCTCCCTCTCTCTCACTCTCTTTCTTTACTATTTCAACAACTGTCACTGGACGGAAAGCAGCATATAATATGTGACATAATTTGTTTGTGCCATCCTGTTTTCCCTCTCCTCCGTCGGTTTGTTGTTGTTGTTGTTGTTGTTGTTGTTGACATTCTTCTCTTCTTTTTGTTTTCTTTCTCCTACTTGCTCTCATCCTGCAGACTGCTACCAGATGCACTGGCACGTTATTACCCAGAAGCCCCGGCGGGAGACGAGAGGCAGCCAACACCGCTGCAGCCCAACCGGACTGACGTCATCATAATAGGAAGGGGCGGGGTTTGTAGGGGTGGCTGGGAGGGGGCGGAGTTTCGTCAAAGAAAAGACCAGCACTCACCACACGAACATGTTTGGAAGACTCTCAGTTCCGATTTGGCTTGCGGCTTGACAGTATACGATTGCTATTTGACTGCAGACTGGTGGCACTGCTAAAAAAAATACAACAGGCTCAATGTCTTGCCAAGGTTGCCAATTAATGTAAAAGTCCTTGTTTGGTCCTGAAGATTGTGCATAGCCCCTCAGAAATTTTACTTTAATCAAATTCATGAAAACTCCTCTAAAACGTTCTGAAATCCCATTATTCACAATACCAGAGATGCTTCTCTATGCATTTTATATGTTAGTATATTTTGTAGAGCATGACGTATTTAATTCCAGCGCTGAAGTACTTAAACATACTATATCAGTATAACATTCAGATCTCTACAGAACCAATAGGATTTAGGAAAGCTCTCGGGCCAATATGTAAAGATACAACGCACCCAAAACTAAGTGAAAATACGAGATAGATCCAGATTGTGCATCCACAGCTAACCACGACAGGCCTGGTGGTGTGTGGACGCTACACTGGATAGTATGTTGTAATAAAGATGCCTCGGTCTCAGGTGATCATCAAGATCTTCTTGTGTTGGTCTCTACTTTTTGCAGGTCATGCAGGAATAATACTTCATCAATACTTCATTAGTACTTCATAAACAATGATATGTTATATGAGAGAGGAGAGTGAACAGTGGGAACCCTCTGATATTATATCATTATTATAATATCATATATATATATATATATATATATATATATATATATATATATATATATATATATATATATATATATATATATATATACTGTATATATAAATAATTATTCTAGCCATTATAGATCGAATTTCCACTCCATAAACCAGAAATCAATGTGAAATCACCGTGATATTTATCAAGAAATAATAGCAGTCTACACATGTCTGTGCTTATGTATTTCATTTTGGGGTTCACAGACTTGCTTATGATATCCTTTACTACCCAGCCATTGTGTTGCTTTGTCATATTTTAAACACCAATGGACATTCTGATTAAAATTAAAACTAGTACCGCACATTCCACCATTACATATTAACACTAGAGAGGGTATTACAGTTTTCTGGTAGAAGGTATTTCTCTTTGTGCTACCCTGTAATAAACACAGACCGTTTAAGGCCTGCACTTCAAATAAAATAGATATTAATCAGTCAACACAGATATGTATCAGTAAATGAGGCTTTCTTGGTCATATGCCACTCCTGCATAACAAATCAATGGCCTTTTTTTTTTAACTTTTGACCCACACATGGTCACACCTACACAGGAAAGTGAAATGTTAAGTGGACACACAGCCTATGGGGCATTTGAACCTGGGGGGCCCTCAGCTGATGTAAGACAGCCCCTGTGTGGACAAATAACACACGTCTATACACGTGAGAGGACATTGCGTGCTACATGATGTCTAGTAGCACCTGTGTGGGGCGACCCACTGCTTGGGTGGGAGGTTGGTGGGCGGGGGGGGTTGTTTCCGGAGGCTTCCGTCCTGTGATACCTACACCAACACATGTGTTTGCTGATACACGCACACACGGAGGTACACACATAAACACACAGGCAGGGCTGACTTGAGGCCTCTTGTGAATAAATCATGTGTTGTTTATTGGGCTGTCAGTGTGACGTACATGTGACAATCGATATCTGTGTGTATTTGTGCTCATGCATGTGTGTTTTGTGTGTTTGTGTACATGAAGGTTTGTCAAGAAAAGACAGTGATGAGATTTTTAGATTAGAGCAAATTATCTGCAGATTTTAAAAACCTCCCCAAATGACACTATAGTTCAGGGCAGAACTTTCAATAATAATAACAACAACAAATCAAATCAAATCAAATCAAAGTTTATTTGTATAGCGCTTTTCACAACACATGTCACAAAGCGCTTTACAGGATTTAAAAGGTTAACAATACTATGGGCCCAGAACCCTAATGAGCAAGCCAAAGGCGACAGTGGCGAGGAAAAACTCCCTATGATGGTGGGGAATAGGAAGAAACCTCGGGAGAACCAAGACTCAAAAGGGAACCCATCCTCCATTGGGCGGCCCGTTAACACACAAATTACACAAAATACAGACAAATACACAAGCCACACACAAATCACACAATCAGACTAAGTAAAGGTAAAAATGAAAGTTCTGGGTTTTGATATTGTCATTGTAAATGTCTGTTGATGAACGCCAGGCTTTCATTCCATGTCGGAGCAGCGATGCTGGTATTGTAGGCTCCGACTGCAGTGTTACTCTCCAGGTGAACCTTGGAGAAAAGATACGAGATGTAGTAAATATGTAACAAATTAATCAAAGGCCAAACTAAACAGATGAGTCTTTAATCGAGTTTTAAACATTGAGACTGTGTCTGAGTCCCGAATAGAGGCAGGAAGATTATTCCACAATTGTGGAGCTTTAAAAGAAAAGGCTCTTCCACCTGCTGTGATCTTTTTGATCCTAGGAACAGTTAATAACCCTGCGTCCTGTGAGCGAAGTGAACGCGCTGGGTTATATTGTTCAATAAGTTCACTAAGATAGTCTGGAGCTAAGCCATGCAGCGTTTTATATGTTAATAAAAGTATTTTATAGTCAATACGGAATCTAATTGGCAGCCAGTGTAATGACGATAGTACGGGACTAATGTGATCAAACTTTTTAGTTTTTGTTAAAACTCGTGCTGCTGCGTTCTGAACCAGCTGGAGTTTGTTTATCGATTTACCAGAACATCCAGCTAAGAGACTGTTGCAATAGTCTAAACGAGAGGATATGAATGCATGGATTAGTTTTTCTGCATCACTAGTATTTAATATGTTTCTAATTTTGGCAATGTTGCGCAAGTGAAAGAACGCTACCCTAGTTATATTATTAATATGTGTATTGAACGAGAGATCTGGGTCTATTGTGACGCCCAAGTTCTTTACCTCTGCGCTGGGGGTTATAGTAAAAGAATGTAGATTCAATGCTACATTATGTATCTTGTCTCTCGCAGCCCTAGACCCAACTATTATTAATTCTGTTTTATCGGGATTTAGTGCTAGAAAGTTACACGCCATCCAATGTTTAATCTCTTCTACACATTTCTCTATTTTACTGTTTGCGCCTAAATCATCGGGTTTTGCCGATAAATATAGCTGAGTGTCGTCTGCGTAGGAATGGAAACTGATGTCGTGCTTATGCATAATCTCGCCTAGGGGTAACATGTACAGTGTGAATAGAAGTGGTCCTAGGACTGTCCCTTGTGGGACACCGTATTTAACCTGCACAGATTTAGAGGTTTTATTATTAACACTTACACATTGGAAGCGGTCAGTCAAATATGATCTAAACCAGGAGAGTGCGACTCCTTTAATACCTACCGTGTTTTCTAGTCTATCCAGCAAAATGTTGTGGTCTACAGTATCAAAAGCTGCACTAAGATCTAACAGTACAAGGAACGAGACTAGCCCATTATCGGCCGATATTAGTAAATCATTCACTACCCTGAGTAAAGCTGTTTCAGTGCTGTGGTTTGGTCTAAATCCTGATTGGAACTTTTCATGGATACTATTTGATTGGAGATGGTGGTTTAACTGATTGGAAACTGCTTTTTCTAAAATTTTAGAGATAAATGGGAGATTAGAAATGGGTCTATAGTTGGCTAGAATCTGCGGATCTAGATTCTGTTTTTTAATCAAGGGTCTAATTACGGCGCATTTTAATTGTTTGGGCACGTACCCTAGGTTAAGGGAACAGTTAATCATATTAAGTAAGGGCCCTGCAATGGCTGGGAGTAGGTCTTTAAATAGACGGGTTGGAACTGGGTCGAATATACATGATGTAGGCTTAGATGAATTAATCAGTGTTGTGAGCTCTTTTTGCGATATAGGATCGAAGACATTTAGCTCGGTAATATTTTTGGATGCATAGTTACTAATAACTAAACTACTGGGGTTGGATTGGAGGTTAGGCTGCAATGTATTATGACTCTGTAGTCGGATATTATCTATTTTATTATTAAAAAAGTTTAAAAATTCATCGCTAGTGTGTGTAAGTGTTGTATTAGAACTAGTGTCGTTGATATTTCTTGTTAGTTTTGATACAGTCGCGAAGAGAAATCTAGGGTTATTTTTGTTGTTTTCTATTAGTGTCGAATAGTATGCGGCTCTAGCTTTTATTAAGGCATGTTTGTATTTGACTATGGCGTCTTTCCATGTGATTCTAAACACTTCTAGTGAGGTGGATCTCCATTTTCGCTCCGCTGCTCGAGCTGCCTGTTTTAGAAGACGGGTGTGGTCGTCATACCATGGTGCAAGCTTTTTCTCCCTAATTAATTTTGTTTTAACTGGAGCTACACTGTCTAAGGTATTGCTGAGTGTGTAATAAAACTGTTGTGTTGCCTGTTCTAATTCATTGGGCTGCAGTGGCATAGTGTTCGGTAGCTCTGGTAGTAAGTTTATAAATGTTGCTGCAGTGTCGGATGTGATAGTGCGCGTGGTTTTTGTATGGCGCATCTGATGTACATCGTATAAAGCCATTTCATATATTAGTAGGGAATGATCTGAAATGGCGTCATTTTGGGGGATGACTGCCAAATGTTCTATGTTTAATCCGTAAGTAAGTATTAAGTCTAAGGTGTGTTTACAGCGGTGGGTAGGCCCTGTCACATTTTGGGCTATACCTACTGAATCTAGTATGGAGTCGAACGCGATTTTCAGTGGGTCTGATTCATTTTCATAATGAATGTTGAAATCACCCACAATTACAAATCTCTCGATGGTTAAGACTATTTCCGAAAGAAACTCAGCAAATTCCTTAAGAAATTCTGAGTAAGGACCCGGCGGTCGATAGATGGTCACTAGTTTAAGCTTTGTTTTATTGCCTATAAGATTATTGCCTATTTCACCTATCAGAGCCTCGAATGAGTTAATAGAGGTGGTTGGTTTTACAGTAAAACCTATATCTATGTCATATATTGTGGCTACTCCACCTCCACGCCCTGTGATACGGGGCTGATGAACATAACTGTATCCAGGAGGAGCTGCTTCATTAAAACTTACATATTCGTCCACTCTAGCCCATGTCTCTGTTAAACAGAGTGCATTTAGTCTGTTATCTGTGATTATTTCGTTTACTATCACAGCTTTTGATGCAAGCGATCTAATGTTTAAAAGTCCTAGCCTTAGCTTAATATTGCTGCTTACTTCGCGTTGATTATTTAATTTAATTTTAATTAGATTTTTAAAACATATCGCCCTGTTATTCTTATACCTGCCACGGCTAACAGACACAGTCTCAATGGTTTGGTAGTTAGGGAAGTAAGTTCTACTTAGCTGATTTGCGTGGTTTGTTGTGGCTGGTCAGGCTCGGCGTAGCACGTCCTCGATGTTCCGGGAGAGGACTGCCGAGCCTAGGCGACTGGGGTGAAGTCCATCTCGGCGGTAGAGTGACGGACGCTCACGGAAACTCTCCCAGTTGTCGACGTAGTCCACGCCGACGCTGCCACAGGTGTCCCGGAGCCAGCTGTGGAGACAGAAAAGACGGCTAAACAACTCGCACCCTCGCCGGAATGTTGGAAGCGGACCGGAGACAACAAGCCTGGCCGACGTCTTCTTCCGTGCGGTGTCCAGAAGCGAGCGGTAGTGGTCCTTCAGGATCTCGCTGCGCCGGGCGAAGGTGTCGACAGCCCCCACGTGAAGGACGACGGTGCCGAAGTCATCTCGCTGCTTCAGCGCCGAGGGAAGCCGCCTGGCCACGTCCAGGACACGAGCGCCTGGAAAACAGGACACAGTGGGGTTTCTCTTTGACCCTGGCAGATCGACCTTCAAGTGTCGTGTAATCGAGTCGCCGATAACGAGGATACCGCCTTTATTCTTCTTTGGTGCCGGCGCTGGTGAGGGCGAGGTGGAGGACCCGGAGCTGAGCACCTCGAACGGGTTCGCAGAGGAGAAGTCCGGCTGAGGTAGGGGTGACGACGCCGGCTGCCTTCCGCGTCCTCGCTGGCGCTCCCAGCCTGGAGCACGGGTCAAGATGGCGGTCGCGCTGAGCCGCCGTGACGAGGGAGTGGAGACGGCCGAGTAGGCAGCGTCGCGGGCGGCCTCGAGCCTGGTCTTCTCCTGGGTGAGCTCCGCTTGCTTCTCCAGAAGACGTTCGATCTGTCGACCCAACTTCTCCAGCTCCGAGCCGAGCTTGACGAGAGCCCGTTCCTCCGCGGTAGCCATGAAAAACAGGGGAGACCAAACAGAGGGAGAAAGAGAGAAACAGAGGGAGAGAACAGAGGGAGAGAACAGAAGGAGGGAACAGAAATTAGATAAAATAATTAGATGTCGGTAAATGTATTACACTGATTTAGAATCGTAGTGTTTAATGTAAGTGTATTAGGCTATAGCTAAGCTATGCTAATTTGATAGTGAATCGGCGTTTGCGTGCGAGCGTGCTGCCGTGCGTCGTGAAACAGGAAGCAGGAAGCCGGAAAAAGGCCACAGCTGTCATCAAAGACAGTAATAACAATAATATTATTACAATAATAATAATAATAATAATAATAATAATAATAATTTAAAGTTCAAATTATATAATTTTATTCATTATCCAAGATTACTTTACAAAATAAAAGACATAATTTTCCATTTTGACCTTGAGGTTTTGGTCAGACCTTTACTTCCTTGATTCTTGTTTTGTAAAACCACACAGACCCACACTGAGCCCACTTCCTGTTACCATGACAGCCATTAGCCCCCAGCTCGCTGCGAATCAAAGAGACACACATGAAAAGGTTTTATTAATAAAAGTTGCCTTCAGGAGGATACAGGCCAAGTGATTAGGAAAATGTGTCTCCACTCTCCTGGCCCCGCCCCCAACAGACCGGGCATCTGGGTTGGGCGGAGCCATGGAGGAGCCCGCCACATCTGGAAACAATTTCAGCACAGGCAGTTGACATGCGGTAAACACGGACGCACACTCATAGACAGTGAGCATCCGCAGTAATGTGTATGTGTGTGTGTGTGTGTGTGTGTGTCTAAGTCTAAGTGTGCCTCTCTGATGTCTTATTTTTGGCTTTCTTTAATCCATTAGCCTTAGGATAGCTGTACTTACAAACTACTAGTTAAAAGCCATCACCAGCACGGTTGCCACGCCGTTTATAGTGGCAGGGTTTGGCAGCTTGATAACTGAAGAATTGCCTTTGTCATGATTTCTGAACGATCATAAAGGAAACATCTGACTTTAATCAGACCTTACAAGCATGTGACATCACAGAGAAGGACACAAGCTAAACTCGCAGTGCATGTTATATATATATTTTATTCATTTCCAAATCTACGTGATGGTCAGCTCACATGGTTCACGTGTTCCCTGAAGCTCCACTAATTGCATTCCCCCCCACTTTCTTCTATCTAAAAAAAAATCTAACTCACAAACAATAAGCAGTACGCGGTGACAGGAAGTCGATGCGGCGTGGACGGGCGGGCCGTCAAAGTGGACGGGTCACACGTCACTGCCTCTTTTTCACACCTGGGTCCACGAGTCCTCTCGCCCGACACCACGTGGGCCCAAGAAGACCAAACAAAGACGGGCCTGGCAGCAATGTGGGCCCAAACGTCGGAGGGGTCCAGACGGCTGCAGACAGACATGCCACAATTACCGCTTTCTTATAAAAGGCTGATGTTATCTAATACACAAACCTCTTTTTCTCAGTCCACACACTCACACACACACACACACACACACACACACACACACACACACAAACACACACACACACACACACACACACACACTGGAGATCACACTTAAAAAAGCTTCTGCAGACAAAAATAGCATGTGAACCGTAAAAAGGTCCTAACATCCTGTTGCTGAAACGTGATTGAAGGATACGACTTTTCAGTGGGCACCAGCAATTATAGAAACGATGTGACGCAAAAAAAAACACACCCTAAGATATGATTATGGGGCAAGTTCTGTAATTCGGCACCCTGCGGCACTAGTGTCTGATGAAAGTCCGAATCCGCTTCTCTCTCCCGCTTCTGATAGCGGCTGCGTTCAGAGACTAGCTGCTCCCAGGTTGGCTAAGTTCACAGCACTTTCCCGCCACATAATGTAAGTGGACATTCCGGTTTCTGATGCTAAAGAGAATCATTTAAAGGCACATTAAAAGCAATTATAATGGAAATCGTGCAGAAACTAGAGCATCGAGGAAGTAGGCTTAAATTGGATGTAAGCGAATGAGCGGCGTCCAAATGCTAACATATGCGCGCGACACGCGCTGCGTTGCCATGTTTGCTAATTCCTTCCTCCCATTTTTTAAAATTCCATTTTATTTGTGCCCATCGATTTTGTGGGAGGACGAGATCGGGCTGCCATCGGGGGCCCATGCATAAAACGGCAGCACTGACCTGTGCATTGATAATTTGCCATGAAAGACAATCAATAAATAACAAACACTCCCTAATCAGCCTCGAACCTGACAGCATGACATTCCATTATCCCTGTCTCGTCTGGTGGAGTCCCAACAACCAAACCTCAAAGGGCATGATTTCGAAACTGCACTCTTTGACATGCGCACACACACACACACATTTGCACTCACATGCACACACACACACACACACACATTTGCACTCACATGCACACACACACACACACACACACACACACACACACACACACACACACACACACACACACACACACACATGCACACACAAACACACACACACACACACACACACACACACACATTTGCACTTACATGAACACACAAACACACACATACTTTCCCTCACAAACACATATACAGACTCACAAGCACATGGGTGCGCGCACACACACACACACACACACACACACACACACACACACACACACACACACACAGACATTTGCACTTACATGCACACACAAACACACACATACTCTTCCCAAACACATATACAGACTCACAAGCACATGGGCGCGCGCTCACACACACATGAGCGCGCGCTCACACACACACACACACACACACACACACACACACACACACACACGTGCACACTTCTTTTACCAACATCTGGCTGCAAAGACACCTCAATCCGGTGAACAATGTCGAGAACACATTACCAGATCCTCCGACACTCTTTTGAGTGTCTGATCTGCAGTGCAGCTTCCCTTCTCACAGGCTGCCGGCCAATTTGCAGCTAATCCTGGCAAGCGCAGGAACACACACACACACACACACACAGTAACGCACAACAGCCTAGCGACGGCCTCGTGCCACTTTAACTGGCTGACAGCTGTGTGGGTGTGGAAGGGGGTGTCGGTATTTCCACTATAGGCCAAGTGGAATTACCCCCCCTGCCTTTCTGACACTTCCCACAATCGATATGTGCAGGACCCGGCTCTGGAATCAAAATTCATAAATCAAGAGCAGAGGGCATGAAATAAGCTATGTGATAAATCCATTATATCCAGTCCAAGAGCCGACCTCATGCCTGCTTAGCTACTGTCTGTCTGCTCTGCCACTCTCTCTCTCTTCCTCTCTCTCCCCACTCCCTCTCTCCCTCTCTCCACCATGCTAGGAGCTGTATTCAACCTACGTGCACGAGTCACATGCCTGACAGAGCACAGCGTACTCATGTAAACTGTGACTCCTCAGGGGGCTGAAAGTATTACATGCCAGCGCTGACATTTATGGCACGCGTGTGTGTGCGTCCGAGGGCGTTAACGGTGTCACCTGGTTCTGTGATATCAATCACGCCCTGCCGTGCAACCTCCAGACTAAATCTGCACTACCGGGTCATGCCAGAGCGCAGAGGCGCGCAGGATATAGGGACGACCCGCAGGAAAACGGGCCTGGTACAGGACGTCTACAAAGCGGACCTACGCACGAAGCAATGCTGAGTGCTGCTGAGAGTCCACGGGGGCTTCTCGTAAGACCACGCCAGCAATTCGGAAATCAGACGTCCGTGTGTGCCTGGTGAGACCAGCCAATCAGGGGAGAGCCTCGAGAGATGTAGACCAGACGTGCCTGCGGTAAGCCGGTTACGTGGCAGCAAATTCAAGACAGTGCACCTTTGTTTGTACCTGGACAAGGTTAAATGTGTGTATCAGGATTAGCGCTTCAGCTAACACCCACAGGAAGGGCCTCGTTCCTGCGAGCTGAAATGCAGGAGCTTGCTGTGGGTGTGAAGCGCTTTGAGCTCTGGTGATCGTGGCTGACGGACTCGCACAAACAAAACGTGAAAGCATTATGTTTCTATGTTTCCTGTTGTATGATCTATTGCCAGTAATGATTCTAAAATTGTTTGTATCATGTACAGAAATTTTATTATTCTAATGTTTCCATAAAATACTAAGATATGTAACGTACAAAAAATAAGAACAGAAAAACAATAGGCATGTACAAATGGTGGTAGAGTGGTGAGACCTTTGGTCTGGTAGAGTGTCATACCAACATCTAGGAATTGTGTTAGTGGTAGTGTCATTATTTACATCTTAATTACACTACTAACTCCTATTAAAATGTATCATATAGATGTTAATCATTTTGTTGGAGAAACATGAGGAGGGATTTGAGTACATTGCATACATGAATATATATGACAACGAATGAATATACATGAATGTGCATAGTGTGTTTGAAAAAGAACACAACTGTAGAAGCTGAACAGGCAACCAGCCTCCTGCGTGGTACGTGGAGTCATTTTGTGGACACCTTCCAACGGCTTGGTGCTTGTGTTCCTGGATTTGTACTGATCGGATCAACACTGTTCATCTGACGCACAGGTCCAGCTTGGAACAATGGAGCTTATATGTTCAGATCTTGCTGAAGTTCACAGGTTTCGCCAAATGTAGGCGTCCTGTCCAGCAAGGTCCGTGTGTATGTGTGTGTGTGTGTGTGTGTGTGTGTGTGTGTGTGTGTGTGTGTGTGTGTGTGTGTGTGTGTGTGTGTGTGTGTGACCGGGTGAAGGTGATGGCAGACAGGACAAACAAAGGCTCCTCTTTCGTCCCCCCCATCTGTATCTCAGTCTGTAGGAAGTATTCTTCACCAGATTCATAAAGTGCTAATATTGAAGCCCAGTGCGGCGAGGGGTGAGGAGGAGCCTGTATCGACTGTGTGCCATTAGCAGGGCGCCTCCTCTATTTAAAGATGGGACGGAAAGAGGCCTCCATGAGTCACGCAGCATTCGCACGGTGCACTGGAGGAATTAAACATTGGTAATTAATGTAATGGAACTAATGTAGCAGAGCTTCCTGTAAGAGCAGCTGACAGTGTGTGTGTGTGTGTGTGTGTGTGTGTGTGTGTGTGTGTGTGTGTGTGTGTGTGTGTGTGTGTGTGTGTGTGTGTGTGTGTGTGTAATCAAAGTAGGGCTGAATACATGAGCAGTGTTGCATGGTAAATCCAGAGATTTTGCTGGGCAGTGTACTCTCTCTCCCTCTGTCTCGCTCTTTTTCTATTTGTGTGTGTGTGTGTGTGTGTGTGTGTGTGTGTGTGTGTGTGTGTGTGTGTGTGTGTGTGTGAGGATGATCTCATAGCCTGGCTGGTGGCGTAATGAAAGCGGGGGGGAATCTGATCGTACAGTTACTCTAGCGCCGACACAATGCTAATCACTCCAGCGCGCTCAGAGAATAAACAGCGTCTCGCACTGCAGCGGTGAAGCATGTGAAGCGTCTGATTTCCAGGAGAAACAGCGCACCTGTGTCATGTTCAAACCCAGACGCTGCTCTGACAGACAGAGAAATAGTGACAACATGAATATTTTAAAAAGTGCGCTGGTTTTGATGTCAAACAGGCCCCTGGGATCAGGGCTGAAGAGAGAGAGAGAGAGAGAGAGAGAGAGAGAGAGAGAGAGAGAGAGAGAGGAAGAAGATGGAGAGAGTGACAGAGAGAGGAAAATTGAGACCATGTTCATCGTGTTCATGTTTCATATCTAACAGTGAAGCAGCGTCTCTGATCATCCGCTGTGTGCCGACCCAGACGTGAGGAGATGTAACCTGTCGCCAACGGCTTCAATGGAGACGACGTGGGACCGGCGGAGCGGAAAACTTATCGGATGTTCCAGTTTGTGGCTCCATGAAATCGGCATCGGGACCCCGGCCCCTTACCCCCCCCCCCCCCCCCCCCCCCCCCCCACGACCCCCTCTCACAGGAAGACACTTAAGAGGAGGAGGGGTAACAAAACAACAGAGGGACAGGCTACGGGCACACACTGACTTAACCTCTGTCACCCCCAGCAGCCCGTGTCAGCGACGAATCAAATAAAGATGAATGAGTTTCATCCCGGGCTGGGGTTCGACTCGTCGGGCCTGATCCCATCAGCCCTCTAACTGTTCATATAGCAGGATTAATAGCACGTCTGTACCTGAGAGGGGGGGAACTGGGTGGAATACAAATAAGTTCCATGCAGTGGGCGTGGGGACTTATTACGGCGCGACACCGCTCATTGAGGAGGTGGGTGGGTGGGTGAAAGGAGTCTACTTCCAATATGAATTGTATCTGATGCTGTTTTAATGTGTTAATTCTCCAAAACAGAAACGTCCTCCATTTAAAATCTTTCTTGGCTGTTAAAGCAGGAAGCAGCCAATGTAATTACTTATATTTATAATTATAATCATATAGTGTTGTCTTCTTTGTGCGCGTGAACATTTACAAAATTCAGAATAATATCTGAATGCAATATCTGAATTTCTAATACCAATTCTAATTCTAAATATTTCTAATAATTCTAATACTCTGCCTTGAAATGAAATTGATTCTCTCTTATCTCTCCAGTCACATTCAAATCTGGACTGGACCTTTTGCATGAAGACGGAGTGCCTTAAGGCAGTCAGTACCTCTCTGGACCTGCACACCCCGCAGGACCGATGGGTCTGGATCGGTCCTGCTGAGTTCTGTCAGAGCCCCCTGCTAATCACCATATTGTAAATATGAATCCTTGTCTCCAAATCCCAGACTCCGTCTCAGAGGTTTAAGCTGGCATTGTAGTGATCTATCCCACATGACACGGTGCCAGTGTAATCCTGTTACAAATCAACACTGCAGATTTAACAAAATAAAAAGCCCTGATTGGAAAAGCTGTGTTATGAGTCTGGGATTAGAGTGTGCTTTTCTGCACCTGTGTCGACTGTTGTAAACCAATAATGTGAAGAGGGTGTGATGTGTGCTGGGGACAGGTAGCAGATGTCTGGATGTCCAGGGAATCACCTTTGTCCTCTATGGCGTGGACACAGGAACGTCTTTCATCAGGACATCAGGGCAGGTCTGGACCAGTGAAAGGGAGATTGCTGTTAAAAACACTGCAGCAAAAGCCTTGAGGATTCCTCCGTAATTGGATTTTTTTTTTAAAGCAGGCAGAAAATATAGAGAGGAAGACAGAGATACATTTGTGTGAATAAAACACAACAGTGTATAATAGCACAGCAGTATCGTGCACTTTCCCGCTGTTAAAAGCGACGGCTGGGGACCGGAGAGGGCCTGCCTTTCCTTCCACGCCCCCCGCCCCGCCCTGTGTGGACCTGGGCTTCGTCTTGGCCTCGTTTGGCCTGCGTGTTCTGGTGCGGCTCCAGGTGCCGCACACGCGCACCTGATCTCTGGGGGACGGAAAAGAGCAACAGATGTTTCAGTGTGGTGCGCAGGGTCCAGAGATACAGGACGTTCGGGACAGAGGTCCTTCATCAGCTGTGCAAGCACAGTGCTTTCTTGTTATACACTGAATGCTGAAGCCTTCTGATTCTCTGTTTTATGGCAGTGCGGCTCTGAGAATGTATTGCACGATAACTGCTGACAACCAAGAGTCGCCTTCTGAGATGAACCCCGCCCAGATGTTACGTGGCAACGTGTGGAAGGAGAACATCTGGACATGTTGCTGTCTAGTTTTGAGAGCTTCACACCAAACGCTTGTTTTCCTCACTGCCCAGGAGTCTCCCAATCAAAGGACGTGAAAACACATTTAATGGAAATACACAAAGCAGAGAAGAAACAGCACCATGACGTTGGTCATCTAAGCTTAATGCTGCTAACGCTGCAAAGGTAAGTGTGCTGGTGGGTTACGGCCAGTAGTTAAGAGATTGCGGGACCGTTATCGTATATGACGGGGCATGTCTGACAGCACTGTGTTGGTTTCGTCCAATCAGCTGTGGCCCTCGACACACGGTTTCCCCCGCAGGAGTCTCTATTCAGCCCTTTGGTGTCTCTGTGCTGTTTATTTAATTCTAATTCCAACCAAAGAGGCGTGGCAGGATCAGACATGGCTGTTCACTAGCGCTACCACATGGCTGAACAATTAAGGAGAAGACAGCAGGAGAAGATCGATCAACAATAATTCCACGGTTAGAAACTTTGCCCACATTGTGGCTTTCTACAAGCAACAAATCTTTTCATTTAAAAAATGCAAAAACTTTGTCTTACAAACTAAGGCGGTTGATCTGATCGCCGGGATTTGTGGGGGTTGTAGTGTAGTGTGCTTAGTGCTGTTGTGGCAATGGCATGGCTGATTGCTGACCCCTGACCCCTGCGTGACCCTCGTCGTCCTGTCATCCCCAGGCCCCTTGCATTAATGAGCCCAATAAATAAAGCACCACGCCGCCGTTCACCAAGCCCCATTCATTTCAGAACAAAACATTAATCAATTCAAATTTATGTCGTAATGCGGGGGCGGTGGTAGGGGGGCAGGGCAGGGGCGGGGCAATCAATTTAAGCTTCTTATGACAATTAACACAGCTTTAGCCACAAGTCTGAAATGCGCTGAACCATCAATTATAGTTTCCATCGAACTGGTCTAGCGCTAATGGAACCACTCTGTTCAACACTCTCTCTCTCTCTCTCTCTCTCTCTCTTACTCTCTCTCTCTCTCTTTCTATCTCTCTCTCTCTCAGCTTTCCTGACCCATCTGCCCAGCAGTTTCATCATCGCTCCCACATGTTCCCAGATGTTCCCAGATGTTCCCACGTCGTCATGTCCTCCTCTGTTACTCCTCCACTTCGGGAGTCTCTGTGACCTTTGCCCTTGCCCCCAGGTCGGAAGGAGAAGGTATGGGGCGCAGGTGGCATCCGTCTTCACGCACATCCGCCTCACTGACGCGACCGCACGCAGATGAGAGTGCACATGAGCGCACGTGGGCACGTGCACGTAGACGCGAGTTCGCGCTCGCGAGCGCACATTGACACGAGTTTGCGCTCACAAGCGCACGTTGAAAGTGCAGAGTTAGAGTCGAGTCCCGGGGCACCACGGAGACACAGCAGTAATTAACAATGAACGAGAACAAGAAGGAAGATGTGACTCGGGGTCCTGCTCAGAAGCAACAGCAGAGGAGGAGAGAGAGGGAGAGAGAGAGAGAGAGAGAGAGAGAGAGAGAGAGAGAGAGAGAGAGAGAGAGAGAGAGAGAGAGAGAGAGAGAGGGAGAGCAAGAGAGAGAGAGAGAGACTGAGAGAGAGAGGGCGGGAGAGAGGGAGAAAGAGAGAGGGAGAGAAAGGGTAAAGAGATTGAGAGAGAGCAGAGAGAGGAAGAGAGAGAGAGCAGAGAGAGGAAGAGAGAGAGAGAGGGAGAAAGAGAAAGAGAGAGAGGGTAAAGAGAGACAGAGAGAGGAGAGGGGGAGAGAGGGAAATAGAGAATTGAGAGAGTCAGTGAGAGAATGAGAGTGTTAATGAAATATTAAGAGAGACATCCCTGATATCTGGAGTGTTATTCATTCACGATTATTTCCAATGTCTTCAGACATGTTGCATTCATACCAAATCACTGCATATCAGATCATATTTGAACCCTACACACCGTAATAATCTCACATGTTAGCCAGGACAAAAGTAAAAATGTATTCACCTATTCTATAGCCTTCAAATAATATTTCACACAAACAGTAGCTGCAGTAACAAAGGCTGGAAAAACATCTGTTGGTAATGTTTTCTTTTCTCAAGGGTGGGGAGTGAAACAAACCTCCAATATAAGCTCAATTTTATTGTACATCTACATCAATTTATTGGCAACCATTTACGGATTTTTTTTCCAAAATAATACATCTGTACAGACTATAATTACTTAGGTTTGAAGATTAGCTCAACTGGATACTTCAATCCAACAGTACAATGAACTGAAAAAGCTCACAGGACACTCTAATTTAACACCAATTCACATTCAAGTACCAACTCAAACTAGCCTCATATTATTTCAATGTTGTAGTCCAACCAAATATACAAACCGAACTGTAATGGCGGCTGCATAGGGAACGGAGTGTAAGGTTTAGCAAGATGGTTTTTATTGTCCATCTTAGACAAGTACAAATGAACAAGCTGACAATGCAGCACTCTGTGAATGACCAAGGCAAACTCAGGTTGAGCCACTTGATCCTTTTTGACGAGCAGACACAGGGTCTCGCTGTCTACACATGCAGGCACAGGGACCGTCTCGCTCTCTCAGGATTTGGGACACAGCTCAGCTTCATTCTTCCAATGCGCCCCCCTCTGGTTTGACCAGGTACTGCGGCAGCCTTCACACACACCTGACAGCCAGCACTGCCCTCCAGGTCCACAGGTGAACGGGGTATGTCATTACTGCTCGGTCCCTTGTCCAGGGGTCCTGCTCGAATGGGCTTGAGTGGTGACACATGGAATGCACGGCTGCTCACCAGCGATGTAACGTCGTTAATTTTTTCTATGGATGGTTTACAGTCTGGCGTAGCTACTGGCCAGCTAACCCCTCGGTCCCACTGTCCTTTGTAGCTACGCAAACCTTCTGTCCCTGCGTGCAGTGCGGGGTTTCACCTCGTCTCCTGTCTCTCTTCCTTTTGTAGGCGGTGCGTCTCTGCCCATATGTCCCCACAGCAACCGTCTCCATGTCTGGATGGTTAGCCCCAATGACAAGGGGTTCCAGGGGTATAGCGGAGGCTGGACACCAAGAACAAACCCGTAAAACCCATTAAACCCGTTAAACCGCATGGCGAAACGAGTTGTGCGTGTGCTCTTCCCAGGGGAATTTGGCGCTCCAAGTGTCTGGATGCTCTTGGCATTACAAACACAAGAACTTGCTTTTTGTATCATTCTCTCCGCCTGGTCATTGTCTCATGGTTGGTACCCATGGTTGAGCTTGCTTAGTATTTCACGCCATACCCTGGAAGTGAATTGACCCCCCCCCTGTTAACATGATGTCATCCATCAAACCATGTAATGAGCACCGTGTGGTGTCTAAGTGGGACGCGTGGCCTGGTAGGTGGACATTGTCGATGGGGGTTCGGTGCTTCAATCTCTCGGTCGAGGTCCCAGCGGGCGGCTCCCAGTAAACAGGAAGGAAGGAGCACTGGCTCCAACCTGGTGAAGTCCATCTTCTCGCTGGTTTGCCATGAGAGCGTGTCTGCCTTCATGTTCTTCTCTCTTGGTCTGTTCATGATCATAAAGTTGAACCAGGAAAAGAAGCGTGACCACCAAACCTGCCAAGATTTGAGGTTTTTGTGGTCAATGATCACCGTGAAGGGATACTGCACTCCCTCGAGCCAGTTGGTCTTCTCCTTGAAGGCCAGCTACGTGACCAGTAGCTCATGGTCTACAACTCCAGAGTTACAATAGTAAGCCACTGGCCTGAGCTTCTCTTCCCTGCCTGTCTGCTGGGACAGCACAGCTCCTGTTTCCTTGTTAGAGGCATTCACCTCAACTATGAACAGTTTATATAGGTCAGGCTGTTTGCCGTGGAGTAGATCTGTGAAATGCTTAGCTGGAGGACCACCTGGAGGAGCTGGAGGAAACACCTATAGAACCACTGGAGGAACCACATTGCGTCTGGGGTTGTGGCCAACAGCTTCCACCTTACTGGGCTGCACGTGTACGGAGCTCTCCCTGATGATCTCACAGTCTAACACTCGGCAATAGGACCACTGGGATCATCAAGTCCATGAAGATCCCAGCCATACCAGAGTCCACGATGGCTGAAACAAGAGACGAGCAACTTGTGATTGACTTTCACAGAGACTTTGGCAGATGCTGCATTACTCACTGGGCCATCTTCACTCCCGTTGTCTCAACGTCATCGCTGAACCCCGCGTCAGTTCCTCTGGGGCATCTGCTGGAGGATGTTCTTGGAGGAGATGTCCTGCTGAGGGCATGGCGTCTGTCATGCAGGAGGCAGTTTAGGTCACCTCGCTCCTGACGACAGCCTAGTTTCGCCTGCAGATCATCTTTCAGTCCTCCACAATGACATCCACTAGCGCTTGGGTCGTCCTGGAGCTCAATGATGTATTATGCTGCGTTGAGCCCTGATGCAGGTGCAGCGAAGCTTACCAGCACACACTCTTAAACACAGCTTAGAGCTCCCGCACAAACTCTGGGTAGTTAGCCAGCAGCGACAAGGAACCAGATACCAGAGCCCAAGAATATAGCTCTTCTCATGACACGGAAGATGGTGTAAGCCACCTTGGCTCTGTCAGACAGGCGAGATTGAAAACCGAAGCACAGCTCATATTGGACTATAAAGTCCTCACGTCCCCTTGATAAAGCTCTCGAGGGGTGAAGATCACTCTACCAGCCCATTGCTGGTTTGGGTTCCACCTGTCTGGCCTCTCCTCCCACAGAGAGACCATAGATGCAGTGGCCCAAGTCTTCCACCATGGCTTGGAGCTCACCAAGCTCACCATGCTGCAGGTTCAACTCTGCCGCTTGGTGAACCAACAGGGTCCCCCAATCGGGGCTACTCACCTCAGCCCCGCATTATGAAACAAATAAGAGGCACAGGAAGTGAGGATTTAGCAAGATGGTTTTAATCGTACATCTTAGACAAGCACAAACAAACATGCTGACGATGCAGCACATAAAGTCTCTTAATAACGGCTCTGGGAACGCACAAGGCAAACGCAGGGTTGAGACACTTGATCCTTGTTGACAAGTAGGCATAGGGACACACACTCTCTCTCTCTTTCTCTTTCTCTCTCTCTCTCTCTCTCTCTCTCTCTCTCTTCACATGCAGGCACAGAGACCGTCTCGCTCTCTTGCGGCTGAATGAGCAGCGAAGTCAATTGGTACCTGTGGGCTTTAAATAGTGGGAGTGGCCTATGGGGAACAGGTGAAAGGAGATGTTGGTAATGTCCAGATTGGGACTAAGGGATTGGCTGTGTTCATGGGGGCGTGTCCCTGTGTGGCTGGGACTTTCACATCGTGACACAAACACACACACTAATACACACAAACTATTTATTATTATTGTTGTTGTATTACCATTGTGTTCCTCTCGCTCTTGTATTACTATTGGTGTTATTGTTATTATTATTGCTGTTGTTTTTTATTGGTTTATTTTCTTTTTTATCACTACTTTCCTCAATCTTGGCTCAAGTATTATTTTATGCTAATTACCATTCTTTTTATGTTCATTATCATAAACATTTCATGTTGTTTTTAATATTGCTTTGGCAATACTGTAAATGAATATGGCCATGCCAATAAAGCTTATTGAATTGAAAATTGAATTTAATTTAATTGAGAGGGAGAGGCTGGGAGAAGAGAATGAAAAAAAGGGGAAGAGAAAGTAAAAAAGAGAAAGAGAGGGATAGGCAGAAAGAGAGAGGGAGAGAGAAAGAGAAAGGAAGAGGAAAGAGGGAGGGTGAGAGAGAAAGGGAGAGAGAGTTTCAGTGAACAGATGTAGATAAGGCAGAAACATCACAAACACCACAGAAACAGGTTCTGTATTTGCAAAACTAAAGATTCAACATCTAAAGTGGGAGGAGTCTGTTATCAGGACAGCTTTCCACCGCTGAGTTTGTTTTCCACGAATATTCGCTCACGTTTTTACTTCTTCTCACGCACTCCAGTAGGAAGAGGGTGGAGGAGGAGAGAGGAGATAGTGAGGGAGCAGCAACAGGTGAGAAAGGGAAGAGTCATATAGCCTACATATACTTCAAGAGAAATCAATCAGGAGAAATTTGAATACAGTGTGAGAAAGGAAACAAACTTGAAATCACTGTGAAATCAGTTTTGTTCAGAGTTTTGCGTTTCGCAAGATCTACGTTAATTGTGTTTGCTGTGCTTTAAGTGTTCTTAATCACCGGTTGCCTACACCGTGGTTAACGGCTGATTTTACATGAGATAGGGTACAGTCTTTTAAAACAACTACATTCTCCTTCGCACGTGTTTTAAAACTGCTGGAACTGCCTACTGGAAGTGGCTGTGTGGCCCACGAGTGGCCCGCTAGCCAGTCCAGCTCATGCGCCGCACTCCATTACAGCGCGCGCGCAAAGCACCTCTAAATCATTCAAATGATGTAAACACTTTGGTTCTATTTGCTTGCGCGATTCCGCATGCGAGTGTCGCCTTTTAGGACATTGCACGTGCCATTTACATAGCTACGCGAGGCGATCAATTGGATTTCATGTGCCCTAAATATAATTTAGCTCCCCTGAGCGATCGGGGCTACATGGGATTATACTGGTGATAACGGCATTTCGCATTTACATATACACTTACTTTGTCCACTATCACTACGTCTTAACCTACACGTCCTGCTGCCGGCGGCAAATGAACCTGTCCGAGGTCATTATTCCCCTCCTCTCCTCTCTCCTTTTATTCCCTCTGCCTCTCCTCCTTTCTCTCATCCTTCCTTTAAATTGTGAGCCTATATATCTGGAACTCTGATGCAATTATGCCACCGCGATTGGCTGCCGGTAGAAGAAGGATGAAAAAAAGAAAGAAAAAAAAAACAGACCCGGACAAAGACTGGCTTTGTGTATTGAGGAAAAAAGAATAAGGCTCGAAAATTGCCTTAGAAGCTCTCTCTCTCTCTCTCTCTCTCTCTCTCTCTCTCTCTCACACACACACACACACACACACACCCACACACACACACGCACGAACACTCAGATCGAGAGGGGCACATACACACATACAAAGCTCAGACAGCTTCGGTTTCCCACAAGAGGACAGAATAAAAGTCGACACTTTCTATTAACAATAACAAGGCGAAATACAGAGGTTCTTTATCTCTTAAAATGTAAATTTATACAAAGGCCTGCACCTCCTTGCTGTAAATATCCAAAGCCTGTTAAGAGTGCAGAACCAGACTCAATTGATTTTCCCTTCTCCTCCTGGTGTGGCCATCTGCAAATGCTCGTTGCCTGGCATTACATCAATGGCAAAATTAAAAATCCTCTATTCCCCCAAACCATGTGGGAGATCGCTGAGGTTTGGCCTGTTTGCTCTTTAAATTATATGATTGATTTCCTTTAAAGTTATTTGTTTATTTTAATGTTCATATCTGCTCCTTCTGAGTAATTTTTCTCGTTTATTCAATTGATTTTGCTGGGTCCTGGTTCTCCCCCCCCCCCCCCCCCCCTCTTTCTCTCTCATTCTTTCTCTCTATCCCCGCTCTCTCTTTCTCTCTCTCTCATTCTCTCTCTCCCTCTCCCCTCTCTCTCTCCCTCTCTCTCTCACACACACTTTAGCATATTGCAGCATACTAGTGTGCTCATTTACATTATTAACACTGAAAATTTATTGATTTCCCAGCATGCACTCGGGCAGTAGGTTCCTGGTTGCTGGTGACCACCCACATTCTTTTACAGAGTTGGGGAGGGGGGTCCAGACACGCCTTCACCTGGAAGTTTAAAAAATAAGTGCACATCTAATGAATGATTTCAATACACAGAACCAGTAAGGTCAACTGAACATGAATGTTTTTTTGGTTTTTTTTGGGGGGGGGGGGTTGTTAATTTTTATCAGATTTTGCCATAATAATAAATATGAGGTTACATTTATCATACAAACATGGCAAAAATGCTTTCTCATAATCATTATCGTTTGTTGCATTTAGATGCAGCGTGTGCCTGTTTTACGTATCACCGATGTGAACCAGCTGTATAAGAATTGTTAGTTCCAAGGGGCAGTTTTAAGATGCATCAAAGAAAACAAGCCTAATAGCTCTAAATGAATGAAGCCAACTCACTGCCATGTTAACCACTGCGAGCCACTTAGCTACAATGTGCTGGAGCACATTGGACAAGAGCTGTGTGCAGACATTAGCATGCTGACACACGCCCGCCCTGCCGGACTCGATAGAAACAGACAGAATTTACGCAATGACACACAGAAAGGCCACACAATATCACGTGCGATTTCCCTATATAACCACTGACCCAAGAAAAGGTCCAATCAAAGCTCTCCTCTTTATGCTCCGTTGTCTCTACCTCTCTCTCTCTCTCTCTCTCTCTCTCTCTCTCTCTCTCTCTCTCTCTCTCTCTCTCTTTTTCTCCTTTGATCCCAATGCAGCTTTTAGATAATGCTAATATATCACTGGCCAACGGGATGGGACAAGATAATGGAGCTTTCATTGCAAGCTGATTAACTTGGCTGTAGGTTCCACCTCGCCCCTCTCGGCATGATGGCCCTAATTAATAACGATTGCTCCCCAAAATGTGCAAATGGAACGATAAACGAAGGACCAACTAATTAACTGCAACCATTTCTACTAATCATTAGTTAACATCCCGTTTTGTCATCATTACACCGATGCACATGCAAGGGCAGATAAAACCAGGTCAGCCCTTTTTTTTTTTCACACCCCCACCCCGGCCACCCCCCCCTTCCCCCCCCATAAAGCCTGACAGCCATATTTTCTTTCCCAGTAAAAAGACAAACAAGTAATTAAAGTGAGAGCTGAAGTAAGGGTGCCTGCAAAGTTTCCATCACTTCTGTATTACAGAGGAGGAGCGTCCCGGAGTCATTCTTCAAAAGAACTGCTGAATTCGTCCCAATCACCCGGACGAGGGGGGCCAAAATGATTGGTTCCTTTACTCGAAAGGAGGGAGAAGGTGAGGGGACTGAGGTTAAAAGGAAAGAGGGAGAGAGAGAGAGAGAGAAATGTGGGGAGAGAAACGATTCTGATGTGTTCTGTCAGCGTCATCTCTCGCACGCAGCGTTCCAACTCATTTAGTTGCCGACCCTTTGCCAGAGAGAGAGAGAGAGGGAGCAAAGGTGAGAGAGAGAGAGATGGAGGGAGAGAGAGAGGGAGGGAAGGAGGGAGGGAGAGAGGGAGCAGAATCAGCGCGGGTGGGAAGTGGTTGTTTATCTTCACAAGGATGCTGCGTGAGCTTCTGAGTTGCTGAACAGCCGTGTTCATATCCACGCCTGTATTTACGCGCAGCTTAGCACAGCGAGGAATTGACAGAGCCCTCTGATGGATGGACGGCATCAGCTGAAATGCCACTCAAAAAGTTAATAGTCTGTCTGTGCTGGACAGGCAATGACCCTCTGGGCTCAGGCATGAAATCCTGGCAAGACTTTCACAACTCTGGATGTGTGTGTGTGTGTGTGTGTGTGTGTGTGTGTGTGTGTGTGTGTGTGTGTGTGTGTGTGTGTGTGTGCTCCAACAAATGTGCAAACTCTTCAAGCTGATTGTTTCAAACTATATGTAGTCGTCGAACTAATATCAATATACTGTTATAGTATAGTAAAGTATAGAGCTTCAAATCTTCACAGCAAAAAAGAGGAACAAGCCGTAAAGTATAGCATTTAGAAGAATAGCATTTAAACCCACCATCCATCATCCACAGGCT
Organism: Brachyhypopomus gauderio; assembly: GCF_052324685.1. Lineage (NCBI taxonomy): Eukaryota > Metazoa > Chordata > Actinopteri > Gymnotiformes > Hypopomidae > Brachyhypopomus > Brachyhypopomus gauderio. Next base: position 846,902 of record NW_027506917.1, on the reverse strand, counting down.
GCACTTGGTGTCCAAACACTCGGATAACCAACAATATTTGTAATATAATATTCCAGTTAGGCCCTGAACGCGTCACCGGTGTTTATAACCTGCCTGTGAAGTACTGGACGATTTCAACTCCAGGGCACGTCTTCTACATGACCTGTCATTTCCTGGATCAGGGTAGGCAGTGGGACGGCACACTTATTGCTGAAAATCAAAACACGTTGAAGACGGCTACATGCAGTAATGAAAAATCTAAAGACCTGTCGATACGTGCCTTTCCAACTGCCTGATTTACGAAAACTTTTATGAAGACAGTAAATTTCATGTCTTATTTTCCTCATCTTCTAAAGGAGGACACAAGGAAATCAATAGGTCTCCAAACCCGCCCTGAATTTTGTCAGCCTCCAATTATTATGTGATTGGCAGGAGGGGGGAGGGGCTTGTCCCTGGTGTCTCATGGGAGATGTCTGCTAAATGTTAAAAGATGCAGTGTAGGAGTTTATACTTCTGAGAATGACTCATCTGATTCAGAGTGTTGGTACATTGTTGACCATAGTAATTTTTCAAAATAAAATAAAAATAACTTACTTCATTGAGCACTCTAGTTTTGTCCTAACTAGATATTTAGACATAATGCTGCTGTAATACTGCGAAGTCGTGGTCAGAGGTGAACTTCGGTATAGCCGGTGTGTATTTTATTTAAAATAATTAACACCCTTGAGCCACTGTGTCTTTGGACATAGATAATGCCATTTGCTGTGATGGATAATTAAAGTCTAGCTCTTATTTATGCATAGAAACGTAAATCAACAATATAATCTGTAGCGTTTTTATGCTGATAAACGAGGGGAGTCGGACTTCGCCACAACTCCACAACTCACAAGCCAAATCTCTCGCACGTGAAATGCTACAGGCACCATTAAGAAACTGATCAGTTCAGTTAAATGTGTTCAGTTCAGTAGATATATGCGGCTTTTATAGAAAATACATTATATATATATATATATATATATATATATATATATATATATATATATATATATATATATATATATATATATATATATATATATCGTATTTTTTTATTATCTACTGATTTTTGTGATTTGTTAAGGAAAAACGTGTAATTTTGTTTCTGGAAGTGGCATGTTCTCAGAAATAGGCAGCTAGCCTAAGCCTAACTCTTGTATGAAGCAATTTGTTGTTTTTACAGAAAGAGCAGTATTTTTGTATAATACAATTTTTGAGTAGTGACCAGTTCTGGCAGCTAGCCTAAGCCTACCAATTTTATTTACTTTACTACAGTTTTATTAGTTTAATGTAGTGTTCTGAGTCTCAGCCTCAAACAGACATGTTGTCTTGGATTTACCTTTGTGTGTTTACATTACTGCAATATGTTGATAAAACCTTTACAATTATAATATCTTTATAAATGTACTCTGCTTTCATGCCAGCAGACCGAAGTAGCTCGTTTTGAATTGAGAATCGTTTTTTTCATCGGAAAATAATCGTTTTTTAATCGAATCGTTAAAAAAATCGAATTTTGAACACAAGAATCAATTCTGAATTGAATCGTGGGATTCCCAAAGATTCGCAGCCCTACTACCAGACTCTACCCGCCATGTCCCACGCTGTACCTCTACCAGACTCTACCCGCCATGTCCTGCACTGTACCTCTACCAGACTCTATCCGCCATGTCCCCCACTGAACCTCTACCAGACTCTACCCACAGTGTCCCGCGCTGTACCTCTACCAGACTCTCCTGCCATGTCCCGCGCTGTACCTCTACCAGACTCTACCCACCATGTCCCGTTTTGTACCTCTACCAGACTCTACCCACCATGTCCCACACTGTACCACTACCAGACTCTACCTGCCATGTCCCGTGCTGTACCTCTACCAGACTCTACTCGCCATGCCCTGCACTGTACCTCTACCAGACTCAATCCGCCATGTCCCTCGTTGTACCTCTACCAGACTCTCCCACCATGTCCCGCGTTGTACCTCTACCAGACTCTACCCGCCATGTCCCGCGTTGTACCTCTACCAGACTCTACCCGCCATGTCCCGTGCTGTACCTCTACCAGACTCTACCCGCCATGTCCCACGCTGTACCTCTACCAGACTCTACCCACAGTGTCCCGCGCTGTACCTCTACCAGACACTACCCACAGTGTCCTGCGCTGTACCTCTACCAGACTCTCCCGCCGTGTCCTGCACTGTACCTCTACCAGACTCTATCTACCATGTCCCACACTGTACCACTACCCGACTCTACCCACCATATGCCACGTTGTACCTCTACCAGACTCTACCCGCCATGTCCCGCGCTGTACCTCTACCAGACTCTACCCGCCATGTCCTGCACTGAACCTCTACCAGACTCTACCCACCATGTCCCGTGCTGTACCTCTACCAGACTCTACCTACCATGTCCCGCGTTGTACCTCTACCAGACTCTACCCACCATGTCCCGTGCTGTACCTCTACCAGACTCTACCTGCCATGTCCTGCGCTGTACCTCTACCAGACTCTACCCACCATGTCCCGCGTTGTACCTCTACCAGACTGTACCTGCCATGTCCCACTCTGTAGCTTGACCAGACTCTCCCGCTCATAACCACCCGCTGTGTTGACGCCCTCCCTGTTAGAGAGTGCAGGCTTGGCCACATATCCACATATATGCACTACTGAACACCCGCATTCCCAAGCACTAAAATGATGTCAGTGTGTGTGTGTGCGTGTGCGTGTGCTTGGGTGTGTGTGTGTGTGTGTGTTCGTGCATGTGTGTGTGTGTGTGTGTGTGTGTGTGTGTGTGTGTGTGTGTGTGTGTGTGTGTGTGTGTGTGTTTGGAGGGGCTCTCAAGTGTGAATTTGACGCATCGGGCCAGTATATAGTCAGTGGCATCAGTGGTCATTCTCTTTGATGCAGTTCATTTAAAAACAAATAACAGCCCAGTACAGGAGCAGAGAGCCCTCAGCCCTTATTCAGTCCTATTGATATTTCACTGGCTGCATCATAAAACCAATAATCCCCTTTGACTGCAGGTTAAGTGATGGAATTCATTAGGATGGCCCGGAGCTAATCATGCACAAAAACTACATTATTTCTTCTTTATGAATTTCAAAAGCTGCTCCTGATGACTGAAATGCAATTAAAACTGATCAATATGTAATTTAGACTGTCTGAAAGATGGTTGTTTTTTTTTCTGGACATATTCCTCCCCGGTGCAGAGCATAATTACACTGAATGCCCTAGCGTTGCACTTTTACAGTCCAGCCGTTAGTCTGCATCAGACTCCGTACTCTAACTCTGTACTGCACGTGACCTCTGCCCCATGGTGGGTGCTGAGCACACCGGGTGCCCGTGTGAGCATCGTGTGATCTCCACGGCATAATCCAGCAGAAGAAGACAAGCCATCACGCTGTAGATCAGTGGAACTGCACGTCGTTGTCCAGAAGCTGCAGGAGATGGACACGCCCACTATGCTTTAAACTTTCCCAACTCCTCACAGCCTCGTTTTGTTGAACAGGTTGCCATGAGAAGCTAAAGGTCAGGGTGAGAGCAGGGATTATGGGAAAAGCATCGTGATTGAATCATCGAATGAAATGGCGCTCGGTGGGATCATGGGTTCCTGGATTTATCATCAGATTACAAACGAGCAAATGCAGTTATGCACCACATTCACGCACAGATTCATCTGAAATGAACAGGATGAGGGGATTATCCAGACTTTTGGTAGAGTAGGTTCTGTAGTGTGTGTGTGTGTGTGTGTGTGTGTGTGTGTGTGTGTGAGAGAGAGAGAGAGAGATTTGGAGAGTTCGTGACCTCTGACCTCACGTTCAGGTGACGAGGTTTAGCAAGTCACATTTGTCTCAGCGGAGAAAACGGCACGACGGCATAAGCCCCCGCCTCCTCCACGCCCCGCTCGGACGGAGATGACGAAGTGCTCCGCCTGTCACTCCTGCAATAAAGCGCTCGATAACAGCGGGGAATGGATGACGGAGGCCAGCCGCACTATATCTCAGACGCGAGAGGGAAGGAGAAACAAAAGGCCTGGATTAGTGTGATACCGTCACCATTTATTTCGCTCGGACTGGTTAAACATTAGCGCCGTTCCGTAGGGGTCAAAGAGGGGTTAACGTGAGGGCATGAATCATCTTCTAACGCACCACCCGAAGGACACCCGCGCTGCGCGAACGTGGTAGCAACTTTCTTAGTAGGTCGTGCGGGGGGGGCGGGGGGGGGGGGGGGGGGGTGGTAGAGGGCTTTCCAGGGACTTCAACAGAACATGAGGATGAGTCCACAGTGATCTGCGGCCTGTGACACTGATGAGCACTGACACTTACACGAGCCGGGCAGCGGGGAGCGTGAGCAGTGAGCAGAGTGTAATTGGGGAATTTGAAATGAATGATTCTGCTTGTATGTAAATGGTGATGAAAGGGCAAACAGGGCTCCGGGCTCCCTCCTCTGAGCTCGTGCTCTGGGTGGAGCATCAGACCACTGATGTGTTTGCAGACAAGAGTGACAGACCATCTCTCTCTCTCTCTCTCTCTCTCTCTCTCTCTCTCTCTCTCTCTCTCTCTCTCTCTCTATCTATCTATCTCAAATTTGGCATAAGGGAAAAAACATTCACCAGCAGCTGAACCAGATCGAATCAATCCCCAGTAATGGCCACGGGATCGTTATGTGTTGTTTGTGTTGGTGAGGATGAATGGGGGGGGGATGGGGGGGGGGGGGGGGGGCAGGAGGTTGTGGGGGGGGACGCTGTCTCAGCCTGGAGCTTCCCCTCTACATAGCATCAGGACCCCCCCCCCCCCCCCCATGCAAACCAGTGAGCAGAGGGGTTGATATTAACCAGGACATTTACAAGCATGCTGGCATTTTACCTGCTGTGCAAAATGGGATGAGTCTTTTCAAAGTCATGGAGGAAAACGGCCCATTAGGAATTGCCAGTGAGGAATTAAACAGTTCAGCATTTAGTTCAGACCACCACTACATAGATCAGGATTTAGTTCAGACCAGCAGTGCACAGTTCAGCATTTAGTTCAGACCAGTACTACACAGATCAGGGTTTAGTTCAGACCAGCAGTGCACAGTTCAGGATTTAGTTCAGACCAGCACTACACAGATCAGGATTTAGTTCAGACCAGCACTACACAGTTCAGGATTTAGTTCAGACCAGCACTACACAGTTCAGGATTTAGCTCAGGTCTGAATTGTGAATGCTTCCCATGTCTAGGAATCTCTCTCTCTCTTACACGCACACTTTCACACACACACACACACACACACACACACACACACACACACACACACACACACACACACACACACACACACACACACACACACACACACATAGCATGTCAAGGAGTTCTGCAGCAGGGTGATGGTGTCCTGTCACATTGGCCTGTCATACAATGATGGACATGTAGGATGTGGAGACTGTCTTGACCTGCTGGTGGTCAGCGCTAACCATTACGGTCACACCACATTTCTGCTGTGTAGAAAGAAAGAAAATATCTCAGAGTCACCCTAAGACCCTAATATGCAATTTTTTATAAGGAACTTTTGACAGTGCTGAAGTTGTCATGGTGAACCAATAAGAGGTGCATGCTGGGTATTCACTGAAAAAAGTTCTGGGACCCTTCAGGAACATTGGGTCTTTTTTTCATCTTCTATTAACAGGTATCAGCCAATCACACATATTGTGTACAGTACACCTGCAGTACTAACCCACTAAAAGAGAAACAGAATTCAAGCTAGCTCCACAATACTTCCATACATATGACATATGGGTCTTATGTACACTCTTCAGTAGCTTGAAGGAGAGCACCTGAGATTGGAGGGCCATGCACCCTCAAGGCTTGGAATTAGGTGACATCTTGAAATCTTTCTGAGATTGCACACTAATCCCATCACGCTAATCCCATATGCGAGTTCTGAAGGTCTGTTATGTGCTGTTTGAATGTCAGCAGAACACAGAATTTGTTCACGCATCATAAAACAACTTATTTATTTCAGAACATTGTTAGCTTACATTCCAGAAACATCATTCAAGTCTCTCAATTCCCCATGTTAATGTGTTTAGCTCAAAAGAACCCTTCAAAGATTTTGTAATGAATGACCTTTTCAAATAAAATTCTGCTTAGGGCTTTAAATAATTCTTCTTAGCACACTGTACCTGACACTGTGCAGAGCCGCGATATTGCTCATGCCATATTGATGTTCTGTGTCAGTTAGAATGGGGCAGTTAAATATGTAACGTATGCCTGCGCTGCTACTCCTACAATAGTGAGGATGTTAATTAATCCATCACGGGCTTTAATTGAAAAGATGTATGACACTCATTTATTCCCTCGAATCTCCATCCTATTAACAAAATGTAACTGTATCGCTAATTAGGACTTGAAAGAACACTTGGAAATGATCGACTGTAATTAAACTGTCAGAGGGATAAAAAAAATGCGCAAGTTTGGCAGTTATGATGGATGGAGGGTCAGGATCGTTATCATGGAGTGTGTGTGTGTGTGTGTGTGTGTGTGTGTGTGTGTGTGTGTGTGTGTGTGTGTGTGTGTGTGTGTGTGTGTGTGCGCGTGGACGTGTGTGTGTGCGTGTGTGATAGGGAGGAGGAAAAGTCTTTCGAACAGATGAAGAGCTGGGTTTGCCCTGAGCGCACTGCCAAAAATCTGCCTTCCACTCAAAAATAAAAGGATCATTCTTAATCATCCGTATAAAGTAACTCTTTTTCCCCAAATGACAGAGTGAAATATTACTATCGCCCTCTGTAATTACTGTTACACTTTAGGCAAAAAAAAAACCCCACTCCAAATAGGATTACAGCAGTTTGAAATTAAAATGCACAAAATCACTTTCTGTATTTTCGTTTGTCATTACCATACGTCGTCCGTGTGTGGGACCACATCTGCTCAGACACACTCTGTCATGGCCTCCAAACCATCTCAGCTTCCTATCTGATCCTCTCTCCCAGGGTTGCCAAGGTAACCATGTCAAATGATTGAGGTCAGGGGTCAAACTGACCAATAGCGAGTAAATTACATTTCTCTGAGTGATACCCCCCAGAGCTCCTATTGAAATGGTGCACTGGCCACTGATGGATATGCCCTGTCATTCACAGTTTACAAGGAAAGATGAACACTATAAGAAGTGCAGACTGCCTGTAACTGCCTGTAACTTTTCACACCTGGCTAAGAAATGTAAAATTGTGCCAGCATCATATACGATCACACACACTCACACACGCACACACACACACTCACACACACACACACACACACACACACACACACTCACACACATACACACACACTCACACACACACTCACACACACACACACGCACACACACTCACACACACACACACACACACACACACACACACACACACTCACACACACACACACACACACTCTCACACACACACACACACACACACACACACACACACACACACACACACTGAACTGAGCTCTCTTTCAACCTTTCTCTCTAGCCGAGTGAACATAAGCTACAGGACACATTTTGTTGCAGTTGTTATTTTAATTTAAGACGTAGAGCAAACCGGGGCAGAAGCAGAAAGGCATGACTAGACGAAGGCAGAGTGGAGATGACGACGCTGAAGATCAGCGGGCGCAGAGGGCCACAGAACCAGCGCCAGGAGCAAAGGTCCCGGTTATGTCTGTACTGGGACCAGTTCAATCCCTCAGAGGGCCGATGGGAGGATGGAGCCTGTGCCCTTTCTCTGCCCTTCTGCTTACCTCCAGCAAACACACACACACACACACACTCACACACAGACAAACACAGCACAAAAAGATTGTGATTTATTGCTTATTGTGTTCGAGAAAGTCCGAGCAAGCAGGCGGGGGAGAAGACAGCGAGAAATCCATTGCAAATTGAATTGCCTTTGTTTGAATCACCCTGCTCCAAAAATACAAATACTATCATAGACCCCATAAATGACATTGGCGCAATAATCTACAGCGACCTGTCCCAGTTGCTGATAAGCCATCACTAAGGGGGAACCGATCGATACTAACTATTCATTTCTGAAATTATCTCCACATTGATCCAGGGACAAGTGGCAGCACTGCAGAAACACACCGGCTTTAATACAATAATTATATAAAGGGTTACAAGCTCATCCTCCCGACCAATAAAGCCCGTCAGCGAGGACCAGGCCATTGCACAATCCCATAATCCATCAGCACATTGCCCTCTGACCCCCCCGGGCTCACAGGCTTTTCATGGGGCCTCTATAAAAGTCGCTTACGAAAGGACACAAAGGCCGGTATATACTTGAGAAGAAAGGAGCAGAAGAAGCTGATCTGGGGCTCTGATATCAGTGGGGAAGGCTGCTAAGCTAAAGCAGACTGGTATCACCCCTCATCCTGAGATAGAGAGACCAGCATCACACCTCCTCCTGAGATAGAGAGACCAGCATCACACCTCCTCCTGAGATAGAGAGACCAGCATCACACCTTCCTGAAATAGAGAGAGCAGCATCACACTTCCTCCTGAGATAGAGAGACCAGCATCACACCTTCCTGAAATAGAGAGACCAGCATCACACCTCCTCCTGAGATAGAGAGACCAGCATCACACTTTCCTGAGATAAAGAGACCAGCATTACACCTCCTCCCCACAGGCTTTTCATGGGGCCTCTATAAAAGTCGCTTACGAAAGGACACAAAGGCCGGTATATACTTGAGAAGAAAGGAGCAGAAGAAGCTGATCTGGGGCTCTGATATCAGTGGGGAAGGCTGCTAAGCTAAAGCAGACTGGTATCACCCCTCATCCTGAGATCGAGAGACCAGCATCACACCTCCTCCTGAGATAGAGAGACCAGCATCACACCTCCTCCTGAGATAGAGAGACCAGCATCACACCTCGTCCTGAGATAGAGAGAGCAGCATCACACTTCCTCCTGAGATAGAGAGACCACCATCACACCTCCCCCTGAGATAGAGATACCACCACCAGACCTCCCCCTGAGATAAAGAGACCAGCATCACACCTCCTCCTGAGATAGAGAGACCAGCATCACACCTTCTTGAAATAGAGAGACCAGCATCACACCTCCTCCTGAGATAGAGAGACCAGCATCACACTTTCCTGAGATAAAGAGACCAGCATTACACCTCCTCCCGAGATAGAGAGAGCAGCATCACACTTCCTCCTGAGATAGAGAGACCACCATCACACCTCCCCCTGAGATAGAGATACCACCATCACACCTCCCCCTGAGATAAAGAGACCAGCATCACACCTCCTCCTGAGATAGAGAGACCAGCATCACACCTTCCTGAAATAGAAAGACCTGCATTACACCTCCTCCTGAGATAGAGAGACCGGCATAACTACCTGAATATAAATTAAATGAACAAAGACATAAACAAATAAAGCATTTATAGTAAACTGGAGAGCATCAGCTTAACAATATTAATTTCTCTCACCATCATCCACAAATGTCTGGACTGTAACTAGACTGTAACTCATCCATTCACATAGTTGCTTCATGGCTTTCTGCTGAAATCTTGGGCTGGCTTCAGCAGGTGGGTCAAATGTCATTTTTGCACTATATATAACTGTATCAAAAAGAAAAAAAGAACTCACTTCATCATCTGTTCTCTTTTCTTCCCCCGCCAGTCTCTCCATGCTTGAAAGAACCACCCACAGCTCAGGAAGTGGGGGGTCAGGGCGGGCTGCAGGCTGGTGGGAGCTGGAATTACTGTTCTGAGAATCATTTTGAGTAATCTGGAGACTTATCAAACCAAAGAAATATTATGAGCCACCTGATTATAGCGATTTACAAGGAGATGAGCACAGCACGGCACTCAGCAATGAGCACACCATCTGTCCCCAGCAGTCTTTAAAACGACGCAATTAATATTAAATATACAGGTACGCCACGCCGTGTCTGAAGATATTGGTGAGTCTAGTTTCCTGAGTTGCTAGCTGTACTCTTCACTTTAGTGGCGAACTGTCACGCGGTTGCCCGGTGAATCCCCAACGTGTTTGTTACGTACATTAGCCAAGGATTGGTCCTCCTGGCCAAAGTCTCACGGCAGACTTTAGCTAATCAGTCTGGTATGCTTATTGGAAAGTTTGTTGCTCAGAGAAAGTTTTAGGACTACATCAACATCAACTTGAGTCATTAAAAATTGTACTGGCATTATCAACTCGAAGGATATTGATTGACTTTGTTCTATTTTTTAAATTATGTTATAACATTTTAAGTTTTTTAATGGGTTTAACATCAAAAGTCTGTGTAAAGGAGAGTACTGAACACTATAGCTGTTTGAGTTCACGTTTGCTTTGAAGAACCTGAAAAAGGATTTTCAGTCTGTAGTCACAGGACACTGGCGTCCTCTTCTGCTCATCACAGCCGTCGAAATGGGTCCCGGGCAGAGAGGCGTGGCCCGGAGGCAGATATACGCAACCATACCGAGTAAGAGTGGGTAATGGACCGGGTCCTTTCAAATTTATGCCAAAGAACCTTGTCCCTGGTTATCTTAATAGACTAATTGATCTGCTAATGAAGAGGCGCAGTTCCTTGAGCATCAGCGAGACAGACAGGCTCCGATCGGACAGCCGTACGTTATCAAATGAGGAGGTCAATTACAAGAGAGAGAGAAAGAGAGAGGGAGAGAAAGAGAGAGGGAGGTAGGCTCCATGTTTCTTCTAGACAGGATAGGTGTGGACCCCAAAGAGCACAACCAGACTGTCTGGAGACTCAGACATCAGGACCCTCCTCCAGTAATTCCTGTCCCTCAGTTCAGGATTACTGTGTCCATTTTAACCTTATTGTTCTGATGGCACGTATATCTAAAAGAACAATATTTGGTGGGTTCAACTCCAATGACATTTAATTTGGATCAGGTGCGTGATTAGGTGGTGTTTCTCTTTTTCTTGCTAGCACTGTTTGCGTGGCAACAATCGCTGCAGGAAACACAAACCTATCCTGGATCTGCTTTGCATCGAAATGTATGAAAATCATTAACAACAATCTACCTAACAAAGAAAAGACATGCACAAGCTAGACGCTCTTGACTAGATTTTGTCAACTGAAATATGTGGACTGAGAACTGAGCAGGAGACAACTTCCTCTTTTTGGTCAATTAATTGAAAAACCTAATGTTGTTGATTAGACTGTAAAGAAGACCCGTCTTATATCAGACATCCCCCCTTTTCTCTCTTTCATTAGGACTGAAGATCACAGCTCGAAACACGGCCGTGACTGCACGAGAGTTGCTTGCTGATATCACAGCTAAATGCCTCTTTCCGCGAGAGCACATAATAAATATTGAAAGGATGTGGAATGGTCTTCGCCAGAATTTTCCTTAATTGCCTGTGTCTCTGCGACAATAGCGGCTCGCTGGACTGTGTCGGGCGTAGCGCTGGCGAAAGAGGGTTGCACGATGTATCTATTATCGGAGGTTCGCAGAGGTCCCCGACCTATGACGGGTGGAGAGGCGGAAACATTAGAAATCATGTGTAGTTTAATCTTTACACAAATAAAAGGGATGGAGGAGGGGTGCGGGGGTGGGGGTGGGGGGGGGGGGGGGGGGGGGGGGACGGGACGGGCCGGAGAGCAGACAGCGTCTCGGACAGGTCTGTCCCCGGAGCCTGGCTGTTTCAGGCCCGAACCACTCAAAGGCATCAGTACAGGCTCTTTCCACTCAGGACACTGACACTTGTATTAATGGCATTTTGGCCCAAGACTGTAGATGCCGAAAGTGATTGTGGAGTGCAGCTGAGTCTCTCTCTTTCACTCTCTCTCACACACACACACACACACACACACACTTCTTCCTCTTTCTCGAACACCTTCGGTGTCTCTTTGTGTTTCTGTATCTCTCTCTTTATTTCACTCTCTCTATCTATCCATCTTTCTCTTTTTCTCCCGCTCCCTCCTTCCCTCGCTCATCCTCTCCCTCTATGTGTTTCTTCTCCTCTACTCAATTCTCCTCTTCCTCCATCTAGTCATTACTGGTCAATGTCAGCCCTTGAAAACTATTGTGCTTACCCTGCCTGTGTCATCACTGTTGGAATGAAGCACCTTTGCCTCCGCCTGACTGCAAACATCCCGCAGTCCCGCTGTTCACGTTTCAGCCCATCTGAAGGCCCATCCTTCCACCAGGAGATCTGCTTTAGCCCATTTGCATGCCAAGAACTTTCCAGAAGATGAACGTTGACCTTGTGGTCCTTTAAGTCAGTGTATCTATGTCTGCCTATCGGGCATTTTGAATGTCTATTTTCAGAGCAAGATTAACCTAATTACTTCATAGAAAACAATTTCTTTGAAAAACACGAGCAAAGTTTTAGACTGTATTTCATTAAGGGAATCAAGTTCCTTATCAAGGTGCGACCCACTCAGTCAGGTTGGACGTGTGCAGCCCCGTCGACAGGGGGGGACAACCGGGTCTGTTGTCCCGGGCCCCAGGGCCAGGGGGGCCCATCAAAGAGCCCAGCAATTTATTTTTTATTTAAAGTCTATAATTTTTAAATAATCTTGAAATCTTTCATTAATATAAAATTTTGTACTCAAAATAAACTCAATGGCTAAAATATATGTTTTTTAACCTATCTGCATATTTTCCATTAAGTGCATACACCCCCGCATCCCACTGGAAAATGGTTTGATCCAGCACCGACCGTAACTGGCTGGTACCCGCACAACAGCGGGAAATACAGTGGTGGATAGTTAAAGTAAATACAGAAATCTGGAGCGCAGAAAAGAAAGGAAAACATTTACCTGACGAATTTTAATGTTGCATTGTGTTCCAGGTTTGAAAAGTGCTGGAATTTAGGCTAAAGTACTTGAAAATGCTTGAAAGTAACTACTTTGTTTCACAACAAATAGCTGTCTGACTGAACAGTTCTCGTGAAGACGTTAAGATTGGGCGTTTTGAAAATAAACAACCATTAAATAATGTGATAAAAAGCGAATTATTTCGAGTAAATGTATAAATATTTAACTCAATTAAGTTTGTGTTGGAAAATATTGAAATTGACCTTTAAAGTGAAGTACAAGTGCTTTAATTCCACATTATAAAGGTGTATGAACCCTGCAAACATGACTTTGTTCATTGCGCTGAAGCGCGTCGCGCGCGAAGTTACAAAAGTCAAGAGGTGCACGACCTCGCATGGACAGCGCGCGAGGCCCTCGCACACGGTCGGTGCCACTGCGATTACGTCATTTTCGCGCGAACCCTCGCACCGCTCGCGACGCGTCAAGTATATAACCAGTCAGCTGTCAGAAACAGCTTTGATGTGTGGCTATATTGTCAAATGACGAAATTCAAATGACGTGCGCCGGGGGGGAGGGGGGGTGGGGGGCACATTAGACATTCTTGTCCCGGGCCCTAGCAAGACTGTCAAGGGGCCTGGACGTGTGAATATGCATGTTTAATCATGGCAGCAATATGCCTGAATAAAGTACTTCACAAACAATAGAAAGGTTAGAAAATGACCTTTATTGCTCTTTCTGCCATCTCAACAAAGAGTCTCAATGACGGCACTATATAAAAGACTACAATGATCACTATATAGAAGACTACAATGACCAGGATGCCTTGTGTAGGCCTGCTCCCTTCTTCACATTGTGTGCGCCCACCATATTGGCCACATATGGCTCCAACAAACTTATGTGTCATTTGAGAGTGCTTTGCTGCTTGGTCTTCTGTTAAAAAGCTGTTCTTACAAGCAACTCTAGAAAATAACAAAATACGATGTCCCACGAACAATTCGCGGTATCTTCTTGTAACGCAGAGAGATCTTTATCTAAAACCACGCAATCATCCCCATAGGCAGCTAACAGTCGCCTAATTTGCACCGCCTCTCGTATTCACGGACGGAAAAGGTTGCGGACGGAAAAGGTAACGAGTCACGGTGGAGAAACCGCAGAGAGAGAAAAGCGATGATTAAATGATCTCGAATCAATGCAGTCCACAATATTAAGGCTGATCTTTATTGAGTCTCATTCCCAGAAGTCTCGAGCATATAGGTATGAAGGAGCAATGCCAACCTCAGCAGGAAAGTACGCTCCTTAGGAGAGGAGATTATGGGTGTAATTCCTAGAGGAGATTAAAAAAAAATAAATCATTAGAAGTGGGATTAAAATCTTGCATGTAATATCTGGTATTAAGATTGCGGTCGGTAATCTGACATCACCACGGGACTGCTGCTGTGATCTAGTGACGGCGCACCAATCCAGATCAGCTTTCTGACATTCTCATGTTTCATCAGATTACACATTTTACCCCCAGATTTATTTATTTACTTTTTTTTTTTACTTCTCTTTCATCACAGTGATCCTCCACAAATCAAAAGGCTTTAGAAGTCATGGGGCCACGTTTAAGAAGCAATTACGATTGCATTGGATTTTAATTCAATTTTATCCCCTTTAATACAAATATGCCTGTATCAAAGTACACGTATGATAAGAAAGAGAAAAAAAACAGAATTACAAGGTCCCTCACAGTTAATGTATCATCATCTGTGAGGGTTAGCACTGGAATTATTAGAGTATTTCACTTCATTGCATGACCTCGTGTTCCTTGGTAGATCATGAATTGTATTCATTACCAAGTCCTTCTACACCTCTCGCCTTTATAATATTACTCAATTTATATTCTGAAACGGACTCCTGGGAGAGAGATCAGCACGGCGAAACACCAGGCCCCCCTATAACCCAATCACAATATTTAAAGGCCAGCAAAGAGCTTTTTAATGCACGTCGTAGATAACCATTTAAAGTGGATTGGTTTGCTTTAATATGACCTTAACAGACTAGCAGTCACATGTGAAGAATGAATAAGCTAATCTGGGGGAAGGGAGTGAAATAATGAAAGAAAAAGAGGTTGAACAGGGTGAATATGAGGGATGTGATACAGCGCCGGAGGCCAGATGACAGGTGGAGCACGAAAGGGGAATCAAGGACCCTGGGATGAAAGAAGACAGCCAATGAATAAAGATACTGCTTGTATTCCCCCTCTCCCCCCGGCCGGCGAGTGGATCGCTCCTTTCGCTCAGCGCGAGGCTGATATCACGAAAGAAGACAAGAGTGATACAGATGAAACATTTGCATAAAGTGACGGAAGGGAGACACGTCTCGGAGGGGGAGGGGGGGGGGGGAGACGTTTGCTTTCGGGTGAGAGTGATGTAGAAAGACTCACAGCCGACAGTGTTCGCACGGGACTGGAGGCCCCTCTTGTCATACTATAAATTGACGAGCTGCGTTAGGTTTGTTTGCGCATCTAATAAAAGTCGAAGGGAATGTAGAGTTATGCAGCTTAGTGGAAATACTGCATATTTCCTGGAGTGTGTTCAAACAGCGCACTGCCCTGGTGAATTAGATCTGGAGGATGAAGCAAAAACATGCACTAGAAATGTGTTAATGGGTGTTAATAAGGTGTTAATGAGAGATAATAACGTGTTAATGACCCCTGTACCTGGTGCACCAAGGTCAAGGGGTTAAGGTTGTGGGTCACAGTCACATATCTGAGTTGCTCTGGATCAATACATCTAACCCTAAGTTAACAAAACTTTTTGTAGATATTTTTGCAGTTTGGTCAACTTTTGAACTGTGAAACCTTGTTGCCAGAACTCCCAAAACTCAGTAGTTAATCCATCAGGTACCACGGGGATCTCATTGAACTGAGAGGTCGTAGTCTTGATTCGGCCAAACGTTAATCATATTTTATTTCGGAGGTGTCTTTACGTGCCAACTCTGCAGTGCCTCGAACGCAGTGCCTGGCTATATTTAGATGAACCTTTGTGTCCTTGGCATCATATCCATAGAAACGAAACCCATAACCGAATGCATCATTTCATTTCGAAACTGGCCCAGGAAAGCTCTGTCAGCAGATGAAATAGTGGTGACTGTACCGCTTCATTATAATAAAACACATTACGTACATACTCTTTTCAATTGACACACTTGTAGACTGACATACTTTGGGAAATTAACCATGCATGTAATTTATAGAGACCTGGCAACCACGAATATAAACTTTCTGTTTTATTTGATTCCCTGTCCCGTTGTCGGCCACCTGTTGTGAGGCGTGTCTTCATGCTTACGCAATCTGGAGCACTGAACGCAATTTACTTAACGAGGAATTAAAGTTGTAACAAACGACCTTAGCCATCAGTAAGATTCAGGTCATGCATGGCAGTCTGCATGACGCTTGAATTGAGTTTTTGTTATTGGATTTATTTTTAATATTTACCTGCAACCAATAACATAAACAGGTACAGGTGATGGTTTAATGCATGTAGAATGTAATCCGTTTTTCTCACCAAATTATAATAAGCAAATCTTTTACTAAGAGCAAAATCTATTGCATAGACAAGCATAAGTAATAAGTCATATTTGTAACCAACGTTATAAAGTTCCTTAATGCTAAAACAACCAGCCGTTCAGAGGTTTGATGTTCAACTCGGCCAATACGGGCTTTAAATTAATAAAGGTGCCCAGCAGATTGGATACTATAATGGTGTTGGCAGGATATAAAACTAGCTGGTTCTAGTTTAAGAATTAACATTATGTAATGATTTTTAAGAGCTGAGTGTGAAGTGTAAGACAGGATACCAATTCTGTGCACATTATAATCAGACATTGTAATGAGGCAATACGCATTATAAATAACAGAAATGCAGCATACAGAATACTACATGACTGTTACTTGGTAGATGGATAGAGAGAGTAGATGAATAGAGAGATTTAGAGAGAGAGAGAGAGAGAGAGAGAGGGAGGAAGGAAGAAAAGAGTGAGAGAATGCATGAGTAAGTCCCAGGGAGAGATTTCGTCAAACTCCTCACCCCACCAGTTCCACTCTTGGTTCCACACCACCTCTTCTCCAGAACCCCTCCACCCCCAGGTCTTGACTTCCTCCGCCCTACCAAGAACAGAGTTTGCCACCACTGACCAATCAAAAGTAGCCACAAGTCACGCCACCATAGAACAACAGACTCAGGAACAGATTGTGTGATTTACATATGCGGTGAACATTTGTGCGTTGGTATCACCGTAGTGACCGTTGTGATATGCCCACACTTATCTCCATGAGACCGCAGATGTGCACAGTGGTGGGAATAACTTCACAGAGCAGAGGTTGGCCTACACCTTGTTGATTGATATCTGGTATTGGATTGCTGTGTCAAAGGGCCTCTCAAAAATTGTGATTAAGTATTTAGTGCTTTGTCAATTTTCCCCCTTTTAAGATTTTAATTAGAAAATGAACTCCACTTATGGACAAATGATTAATGCAGCAATAATTCTGTGCCTGTGTGTGTGTGTGTGTGTGTGTGTGTGTGTGTGTGTGTGTGTGTGTGTGTGTGTGTGTGTGTGTGTGTGAGTACAAAAGCAAGAGGTAGCATTTGTGTGTATGTGTGTGTGTGTGTGTGTGTGTGTGTGTGTGTATGTGTGTGTGTGTGTGTATGCGTGTGCTCATCCGTGTGTGTGCATATGTGCGTGTATGTGTGTGTGTGTGTGTCTGTGTGTGTGTGTGTCTGTGTGAGTATAAAAGCAAGAGGTAGCATTTGTGTGTGTGTGTGTGTGTGTGTGCGTGTGTGTGTGTGTGCATGTGCGTGTGTGAGCACTGTGCATTTATGCATGTGTGTATCTGTGTGTGTGTAAAAGCAAGAGGTAGCGTTTGTGTGTGTGTGTGTGTGTGTGTGTGTAGGAGGGAGTGTTAGTGGAAGGAGGGGGTTTCATGTTCACGCATTGGATACACATGCAAGAATCTCATAAAACATGCAGACAACATGTGCAGAGTCATTTCATTAATGCACAGGAGAAGGAAACAAGGCCTAGTGATGAAATCTATCAAGGCATTAGCCGCAATCCTTAAGAAGGCCACTAGAGACTCGTCTAATAATAAGTGCCAACTCTGATTTAAAGGATCCCGTAACAAGCCCTTGCTTATCCATTAAAGGAAATGTGATGTCAGAACATGAAACATGGACCTTCATCAAGGCCCAGACAGACCTGCTTGAAAGGCCTGCAGATGTCCACAGGGCATTACATCAATGGCACTAATGTGAAGTTAGTCGGGAGGTTGAGTGGCAGGTGCTCTGACCAATCAAGCAGTCCCATGGATCTCAGAATAGATGAGGGCCAGAGGAAAAGTTCTGAAGTAGCCGCGTAAACTCTGCCTGGACTTCTCGCTCAGCACTTCCTGAGAGACCGCGACAGGCAGAGGAACACAAGCCTGCTTTGAAGTTTTTTTTTTTTTTTCTTCCTGGTTTTGGAACATTGCGTGTGCAACGTCGCTTCTTGCCGAGCCTGATTGGATATTGGTCCAGTGGGCCGGTTCTTATTGGGATTGATATGCCTTAGACCTAATGCCCACACGATCAGTATAAATCATCAGGTTGTGAGTGGGGAAGTTGATGTACAAACTCCCTGATAGATGTTGAGGGCCGTAAATGATGAAAACAATTATTTTACCATTTAACTCAAGTGTCTCTCTGCAAAATAGCTCCTTTTTTTCGCAAGGGGTAGGGATGGTGATAAATAACACATATCGCAGACGAAACGCTACCATTCACACTTTCCCCAGATTAGCGCCATTTGTATCAGTTTAAGGACCGGAGGAGCCAAACTACATGATGAAGGAGATCTGGACATGGCCGCAGCTAAACTTTGAGAACCAAGTAGAAGTGGTAGGGGGGGTGTGGGGGTGGGGGTGGGGGGCTTCAGACGATTTGGGGATATATCAGGGGCAAAGGTGAATCCCAAGCAAGAGAAAACACAGGCATGATACGCTTCCTCTCATCCCCCGCCCGCTTAAATAATGCCCGAAGGCCCAAGTTATTAACCTCTTAAAGTGCATAAAGTCAGGAGGAGGGCAGAGCTCCAGTCAGTCTCGGTCACGGTCTGGGGATGGATAGGAGGGAGGTGAGAGAGGTGTACATGCAGGCAGTCCTC